>NC_045490.1:600000-860000 GCF_009650955.1 Corvus moneduloides
AATTAGGGGAGCGAGCTCAAGCCAAGTAAGGGGCGCAGCAAAGGCCACCAGAGACACGGATGGAGGAGCATTCCCTGCAGGAGGCGCTGGGAGTGCAGCGGGGTGGGAGCTGCCCCGGGGCTGTGCGGGGAGAGAGGGGAGTCATTCCCTGTGGGCAGATCCCCCTGGGACACGGCAGGGGCTGGAGGAGGATGGGGGATGGATGGCCAGGGCCACAGCAACGTCTGTCCCCTGTCCTTCCCAGGTGTCACAGAATCCCAGAACGGTTTGGGCTGGAAGGGACCCCAAAGCCCATCTCGTTCCACCCCTTCCGCTGTCCCAGGGTGCTCCAAGCCCCGTCCAGCCTGGCCTGGGACACTTCCAGGAAAGGGGGAAGGCATCGCCCCTTGTCTTTCCAGTATGTTCAGCATATATTTGGATTCATTCCCATGCAATCCAAAGCCTTTCCAAGGGGACTTCTCTGTGGGTGGCAGGATCTGGGGGGCTGTGTGGGAAGCACAGCTTATCTAATGAAGTCCTGAGCTGTTCCAGACTACAGAACCTTTTTGGAAAATTCATTTAATCATCTCAATGGTTACTGTTTGGAATTATATAATATAAAGTTTTGTTTTCTCCCAAAGCAACTTAAGTGAGGGGAAATGCAATGTAAACACAGAAAAACCAATTTTTTCCCTTAGTTTAGAGCACAGAGAATGAGCTTTATAATGATTCTTGAGTTCAATTTCAGAGTCCCTTTTCCAAAATTTTAGATTTTATTGACTAATAGTTGCTTTGATATTAAGGGTACTGCTACAAACAATTCAATCTATTTCTACCAATTTTTCTTTGTGGAAAATTTTTATTTCAGCTCCTCATTATTTGAAAGCGATTTGCAGAAAAAGTGCTATTAGGAAAATGAGGCTGATGGCACTCGAGGTGAGCTGAACACGCTGTTAAGCAAATCAGAAATTAGTGTAAGTTTCTTTCATTTGGCTTCATTTGCTCTAGATCAAGTTTGATACTAATGGTGAAAAACAGATCAAGCTTTTAAAAATATTGAGGAGTTTCTGTTCAATGAAACTGAAGTGGAGGGAGAAAACTTCGGATATTTTATTTTTCTGGTCTAAACTGGAATAATTTTAATAATTCTATTGTCTATTCAAGCCAAAGCGTGGTCTTGTCTGAGAAGAAATATCAGAAGCTGCTGCTGACCAGCACAATAGCAATAAATATATAATACAGAAGGAGGAGAGGAAAAAATTTAGGAAGATGCTGGACTGCCCGAGAACGTTCCCAAAACGCTGCTACTTGGATGCTCCTCAAAGGGGTTTGGCTGCAGCAGGAACATCCATTGGCAGCCTTTTGCCTCAGAAACCAATGCGGTGCTTACAGGGTAAAGAATCATTTTGTATTTTCTCAAAAGCCTTTCAGTTCTGCTGTGCTAAGGCAGGAGTGAGCCCTGAATGGATGTTCGGAGGCTGTGCTGCCCCAGCTCCTCTCTCTTCATGCAAAACCAGCCCAAGGGACAGCAGGTTCACACCGGATCTCATTCCTCTGAGGAGGCCCTGGCTGTCTCGGATGCTCTGGGAGCTGCTGAGGAGCCTGCTGGTCTCAGCAGGAGTGTGAGTACTCAGGACATACCCAGGGGATGGGACTACTGCCCCAACTCCTCCCTGGCATTGGACCGAGACAAAGGGAGCCCCTGAAGGAGCCAGGGCAGGAGTTTGGCTCAGAAAGGGCTGAAAGTGAAGCAGAAGATGAGGTTCATGCTCACTGTCTCCTCGCCCAAGACAGCCATGTGCTGAGGGATTGCTCTGCCTTAGTTTCCTTCCCACCCTTCTGTTGGATGTGATGGAACAGGAATTCTTCCATCTCCTCCCTCAGTGAATAACAAAATGCACTTTGATTTGAGAATGGGATGCAATTTTAACTAGAATAGTGGAAAGCATGTCACTAGTGTAACAGCTGTAAAATTAGAAGGAAAGAAAACCCCTAAGAGACAGGAAAATAGCTGCTATTAAACTGATAGAATAATCTTACCCTGCAATGGTGTTCTGCAGCTTGAAGCAGCTCTCTTCAGCCAGTGTCTGTCAATCCCTAACAGGATGGAAGGTGACATTATGAAGTCTCCAGATATATTTTCATGTCATTCAGCTGATTTGTGTCATTTGATAAATTTCATGTTTGGAAAATCAATGTTCCTCACTGTGTGTACTCTTGTGCTTTGCCAGTACTGAAGTTCTGTGCTGGAGACAACAGCAGAGGCTTGTGAGAGCAGTCGCTTCATGACACCTTCCCCTCCTGGTGAGAAGCCCAGCAGACTTGGTATGAAAATTGATGAGATCCATGAAGGTACACAAGGTTAGTTTTGTTTAATAACATCTCTGTTGTTTCTTAAGACATGGGGTGAGAAGGAGAATGCAATGCCAGTGAGAGGCGAGGGCACAGGTCCCGTTCTCCTGCTCGTGGCAGGGGAGGGCTGTTCGTTCCTGGTGTGACGGGCAGAGCTCAGCCCACAGAGCTTGGGCTGAGCAGGTCCTAGGGCAGGGGGCCCAGCCCCTGCCCTCCAGCCCAGCCCTCACCCCCAGGGCTCCCCATCTCCTCCTGAGGCCGAGCACAGGCGGTGGAGTTGAACCCCTGGGTCCGGGGAATATTCAACAGCCGTGAGCTGGACCCGCAGCTGTTGGGTGCTGGGGTGAGGTCTGGGCTCTGTCTGTGCCAGGCACTCCAGTGCAGAGGTAGGGGGGCATTTAGATGTTGGCAGATGAACGCCATAATTAGTCATGTGAAGGTTTAAATAGGTTTGTACGATAAGCTTGGAGAGGAATTTTTAAGGGTTCTATTTTAGCTCCAGATGCAAAGTTCAGTGGCTTTCCCTTCAATTCTGATGACCCAGCTTAATGCGTGACTTGTTTAGTAAAAAAATCCCCATAAAATACAGCTTAAAAGCGAATTCCTAAATACTTGTATCAGGAATGGTGTTTGATCACAGATAACATGTATTAAGTAATAATAGTGTGCAGCTCTGGGCTGGCTAATTTTCAACGCACCAGTGGTGGGTGGAGGATTTTAACAGCATCACTTGAGCTGCGCTGCACAGTCAAGACCGCATCTACTGAAGAAAAAACCCTCCATTTAAATAGTCCAAATGAATAGATTTGGTCCCGTATTGTAATTTAACTCAGGTTTTGAAATGCATCTTTGTTATTCCAAAAAGGGAGAACAGTATCAATAACTCAGAAATGTGACATTGCATAATTAAGCATATTTCTGGCTGTATCCATCTATCTAGCTGTCTATCAAACCCCGCAGCTTTCCTTCCCTGGAACAGCAGAAGGCTGGCAGTGCTTTCCACGCCAACGTGTTGGAAACCTTGGCTGGGCCCCTGCCATCGTAAGCTGGTGGGTGGGAGGGAAGGCACAACAAATTTGGTACCATGGCTTTACTGCCAGAGAACTGAAGATGATGAAGTTTGTCAGGCCATTTGGGGGGAAAATAACCTGGAGATATTTAGAAGAAGTGAATTAAAATTTGTCATCCTGACCTAACTCTTGCAGGGAGGCGTTTCCCATCCCTACAGCCAAGCTCTCCCATCAGCTGTTGGTCCTGGAAGGGGCGGAGAGGGGGAGAGTGCCTCACTGCCATTTCTGGAGCCGGACTACCAAGGATATAAATCAAATCCTTATGATGAGGGAGCATCACGTGGGAAACACAGACTTTGAGAGAGATTTTAGTGGTAGGTTAAATTCTGGTTCTGAGACTGCATGGGATGGAAGTACAGCCTGATTCTGGGTTTAGGTGCTGGGTGCAGAGCAAATGCAGCTGTGTCTCCATGAGCATCCATGTCAGCCTCCACTGGGGCCCTGCTCACCTGCCAGGGCTGCGGAGGTGGAGATGATTCCAAGAGCTGCTAAAACAGTTAAAGCTGGGATGCGATTTGTGAGGAAATAGGAAAGAATTAAGTATGGATTGCCTGGCTGAAGGGTGACTTAAGGGGAAGAAAAACTCTTTCTGAGCATTTCAAGGCCACAGACACCAAGGACTGGAAGATCCATCCAGGACATCTCAGGCAGAATTGCTGAGTAACATGATGATACTCAGGAAAAGGAAATTTCAAATGCTGGTGAGACCACTTGATCAGGGTTAGATATAAAGGAAAACCAAACTCCAGGGGCCTGGAGATGACAGGGATGTCTGAGAACTGCGGAGACCCTTTTTTGGTCTTCAGATTTGTGATTCCCCAAGTCCTTGCATGGAAACCCTCCACCCCTCTCAGAAAGGCAGCCAGCTCTCCCTTCTGGGTTAGATGCACCTGCACAAGGACTGAAGCAAATGGAGACCAGGCTGAAAGGTTGTAATGGATTTTGGCTGATTTTTTTTCTGAAGCCAATGGGATTTTTCCGTTGCATTCTAAAGCTCTGGCATTAAACCTGCAGTGGGGCTCTCTCTTAAGCAGTTTGTATTTTTCCCTCTCTCTCTCCTGCCTTGCTGGACTTTTCCCATGGCCCCTTCTCAGTCTCCAGGCCCTCAGTGGTGCAGTGATGCTCCTGGGGGTGCTGGGATGTGGGCAGTGCCCAGCACCCCCCTGTCCTGGGCAGGAGCAGCGTCCTGGCTGCCAGCCTGAGCCAGCGAAAGGGCTGGGCAAGAAAAGCATCTGTGTTCTGACCTATTACCACAGTCCTAGGCCCTAGGGTATATCACTGTGTCCCACAACCGTAGGGAAGAGGAGGAGAGAAGCTCCAGCAGGCAGGAATTGTGCAGCAAGATTGATTTATTTAATTATTTTACAAACTCTTTTATAGACTTTTTTCCTCATAGCCTAATTGGACAAAGGATCAGCCACCCCTTGGGGTGATTGGCTAAAATCCTAAAACATCCATTGTCAAAATATTTTTCTACTGTACCGTAAACAAGGCTTTTCAAGGCTGCAGGTGTTTGGTTGTTTCCATACTCTGCTGCCTCTTCTGTGAGAGAGAAAAGTCTCTCACAGGCTTAGAAAATAGCAAGAAAATCCTCGCTAGCAGCATTTTTGTATCCACACTGATGGAGGGGGGCAGAAGGAGGTTTCTGCTGGAAACAGCTCTGCACAGCTGATTTTGGATATATTTCTGTTGTCTTTAGAAAAATGAAGCTCCCTGCACCTGAACAGAATTGTCAGCAAATGACTTTGGTTCCGGGGGTTTGGTGCCATTTTTCCTGAGCTGTCCACAAAATGAACAGCGAATCTTTCCGTGCGCAGTCGAGGTGCTGAGATCCAAATCTGTCCTGGAAATAGTGTCTCTGACAGCCCTGTGATTGTGATGGAGCTGTTTAAATGAGAGCCCGTGCAGGAGACGGAGCGGCCGCCCCGCGCCGGGAGCTGATGGATTCTGCACGGCCACCCAGGCAACCCCGCTGCCATCCACCGTCATTACGCTCCTGTCAGATGTTCAATTAGAGTGACAGGGTCCCAAATTCCCCAAGATCTCTGTTTAGTCTTAGAAGATTAAAGGGTGGCAACTATTTTCAATATGATTATCATCATTATCTCTGGGAGATTTTATACTTCAAAAGTCAAAGTCATAATAGCCCAACTCACTGCAATTATTTGCAAATTGCCTTAATGTATCTTCCAGAAGCTCTTTTGGCACTTTGTAATTTATTTATTTGCTAAGCCAATAACACATTAAAATGCTAAAATGTCTCAGAACCTCTGTGAAGCACCAGTCTGCTGGGAGCTTGCCCTGACTTTGCCAGCAGCCCCTCTACCCACCAGTAACCCTGCTCTGTTTTTGTTAAAATACCTCTTCCTGGAGCTCCCTCTGATAACACCTTGAAGGATTCCTCCTTTTTTGGTTGAAACTAAAGGGAATGTGTTAATGTTACAGTAACTCTCCATGCTGATGGAAATGCTTATGAAAACATAGACTTAAACCAACATAAAAAAATATTCAGGCACAAAAAAATGCGCCGTTTCTCAAAAAATGCAATTTTTTTCTAGAGGCGTGTTTTAAAGAGGAACTCTTGATGTGCCAAGGGCTGGAAATACCACGGTGTCAGAAGCAGTGGAGGGGTGACTCTCCAGTGGCTCCAGGGTCTCTCCTGCAGAAGCCGGGAGTCTCAGGAGAGCGACCGGGCTGGCTTTGGGCACAGCTGGTGAACGCGGCTCTTTGGATCCCCATCTGTTCCCTTTCTTCTTGTCCTTAATGGTGAGCAGAGAGCAGCAGCCACCGTGCCCTGTGCATGACATTGAAACCAACCCAAAGAGCTTCTAAAACACGCTCAGCCCATTGTTCCAGAGTAATTTACAGACCGAGAGTTACGGTGCAATAATTGTGAATAATGAGGAAACCACGACAAAAATGGTAAATAGCTTGCAGACATTTTGGGAACAGAAAATAAGGCTAAATTCATTGAATAAATTAATTGCTATGGATTATTCTGCTAGCTTTAATCTGCTGCCTGCTGAAGGAAGTCTGCAAATGGCAAAGCTGGTCCACAGCTTTTATGTAGAAATGGGGCTGCTTCCCACAAGAGAGGCTGGAAGGGAATTTGCTGGGTTATAAAAGTGTGTCTCGCTTGTATTGCAATGTTCACCTTCACAGTTTTACTTGCCCTTTGAGATGGGGCAGTTTTACAATCCCATTTTATTAGTGAGCAGCTGATGGAGGTCCTGCAGGGAAGAGAGGTGGTTTTTCCCAAGGCCACGTTGTCTCTGGCAGAATCCAGGTTGGAGCTTGGGATTTTGCAGTCTCTGGATGATGCTTGTGATATTTTTCTGTTTCCCCTTTCTGCAGAAACATCTGTACTGGAGGCTGAACAAAACAACCCTGAGCAGATTTGAGACTTTACAAGTGAAAATGTAGAGAAAAAGAAGGAATGAGGAGCCACATTCCCCAGCCTGTTTTAGAAGATCAGTTCTAGTAAAGAGGAATTATATTTTAAGAACCAGACAGATTGCCTCAGATTTACTATCTTAGAGGCCAGCAGTGAAGGTGAAGCGTTTTTCTGTCAGGATTACGATTACCTGACAGGGTCTTACCATTACCAGGAGAAATTACCCTGATTTAGAAAAGATCTGTTCATTTGTAAGCAGCTGTTACTTTTTAATAGCACAGCTCTTTTTTACAGCTATTAGTAGTAATAAAAATAAAACTAAGGCCTGTGTCTTTACTTGCATGAAATTTGTGATTTAAAATGGAACTTGGCAAGCCTTGTAGATCAGCCCTGGGATTTTATAAACTGCTAGTGGTGATTTATGTGGATGGAGACCACAGGACCCACCCAGGTTCTGTGCACAAGCTGTTTGTCAGGCTTTAGCTTCTGGCAGCCTTTTTGTCCCTCCTCAATCTCGTGCCTGCAGCAGCATCCTGGAGCTGGGAGTGTCTGGTGACAGCTCAGGACAAGCTCTGTGCAATTAGCGGGGCTCAGTGTCCCTGGGCTCAGATTTATGCAGTGAACACATCCCTCCGGGGAAGCTTCAGCTTTGGCTGGGCTGGCTCTGACATCCCCCGGCTCTGTCATTTAGAGCCGGGCGCTCCCGGCACAGCGGCACTAAACAGTTCCAGGAGTTCTTCCCCATTTAGCCCCAGCCCAAAGCGGGCTGCAGTGCAGCTGTGAGGAGCTGTGAGGCCAGGCTGCTGCTGCCCGGGAGTTTTGCTGAGTGGAGCACTGTTACCCCATCTGGCTTTATCATATCTGCTCAGTTCATCAAAATAGATCTTTCCCCTCCATTTGATAAAGTTTAACAGAGCAGAACCAACCTCCGAATGTTAACACTGACCGTGGGCTGAGGCGCAGGGAGGTGCAGCTCCTCGGGCACGGGGAGCAGCCCGAGCTCTGGCTGTGCCGTGGTTTCCCCCAGACACCCCGAACCCCGGTGTGGGAAGCCTGCTGTGCCAGGGGCACGTCCCATGCTCAGGGCACGTGCAAGGGTTGCGGTTGGTTTGCTCTTACAGGGGACTCTTCTTTCTCCTTTTCTGTTTCAAACATTGACTGAGAATCAAACTTTCTGCCTTCCCTTGAAACGACACCGACATAAAGAAGTCAAAATACGTGTCTCTTCAGGACGTGCCCGAAGCCATAAAACGGGTTGTATACAAAATCAAACTAAATAAATCAGAATCCCTTTCTCCACGTTTGGGAAGGTTAAAGCTCCAGCAGCAATGGCAGCGACACATTGCGCTCCATTTTGCAGACACAATGTCACTATTTTATTTTAGTATACAATGCAGTTCACCCTAAATTACATTTTCTTCTTTTAATTTATTTTCATGAAAACGATAGCATGGCATAAATCATCTTGGGGAGGTTGCTGGGTTATTTGCATTTCAGAGGTTGGTTTTAACTTTGTATTATAAAGGAATTTGCAACCAGGAAGCTCTGGGAGGCATTAACTTGCAGTGATGGTGGTTCTCCAAAGGTGATGAATGACGTTCATTTGGCTTAGGACAAACAGCCTCAAGTTTGTGTCTTTCTAAAAAAACTTGTCAGCAGCAAAGACTGAAAGCCAGTGAGTGATGCTTTCATCTCAGGAATGAATTCCTCCTGGAAAAGCAGGGTGTTTGGGAAAAGCCGGCTGCTCGGCACTGTTCCTGCAGTGAACCTCTGCCCAGTGGAGGGGGGGGGGGGGTCACTCACTCTGTGCCACTCCAGAAAGGGGGAGGTTGGAGAATTCATGGCCTGGGGTGGGGGGGTTGAGAGGCTGCCCCTGCCCCAGACAGGGGGATCCTCATGGGGGTCCTGCCAGTGCTCTGCCAGTGCTTGGTGCTGTCCTTTGTTACAGCACTTGTTTAATGCCACCTGACAGAGGGCAACTGGAAGCCTGGAAGACTTTAATGAGTCTTCAGATGTCTATTTTCTGCTAAGAAATGTGGCAAGAAGCTCTATCTTAAATTCAGTACAGCATGGAATGCTCAGGGAATGAAACAGCGGAGTAAAACGTATTTTATTAGCGATGAACTGAGGCTGCACATGAAAGAACCTTTTAAATATCTGACATGTTAAATGCATTATTTTCCCTTCAGGAGAGAAGGAGTCAAAGGGACGGGGCTGATGAACTGTGCTCATTAACCTGACTGATGGGAATGGTATTGACGCCGGGGCTGTGCAGACTTCAAACGCGGCTGCTGTGGCTGGGCTCGGAGCCCTGCTCTGGAAAAAAGGTGGAATTACTTCAGCCATTGATGCAAGGTCTGCAGCGAGAGGCTCATCTGCAGGTGAGGCAGGAGCTGAAACAGGTCAGGCTGAAAACAGAGCAGTGAAGCGCACCCACAACAGTGGGTGAGTATCAAAGCCAGCCCTGCTGCAGGGTACCTGCTGGAGGAAAGAGTCCCTCGGCTACTGCACAGGGACACATCCACAGCTCTCTAAAACATGGGGAATTCACTTATTGCCCCATTATCATAAAATCGTGGAATGGTTTGGATTGGGAGTGACCTTAAAACTCATCTCATCCCACCCCCTGCCATGGCAGGGACACCTTCCACTATCCCAGGGTGCTTCGAGTCCCGTCCAGCCTGGCCTTGGGCACTGCCAGGGCTGGGGCAGCCACAGCTGCTCTGGGCACCCTGTGCCAGGGCTCACCAGGGTTTATTTTCTATCAGAGATTTTCGTGTAGGGGAAGTTTGCTAGAGGGAGTGCTGTTGCCTGCTCTAAGCAAGAGCAGACACGTCACCCTCAGGAGAGTATCAAAGCTCAGGAACTCAGAAGTATCTGAATGCACTGCCCATATTTTAGACAAAACCTTAATGTTCTACATGTCTTAACATTCTACATGTCATTGGCTGCCTCTAAAAGTGATTCACAAGGTTGTCACAAAGGACAGGATTCTGAAATTTGTAGGAAACCAACCTGTGTATGTCACTGCGGGAAACACAGGCAGTGAGTGCCACTGTCAAACCCAGCTGTCCCTACGGCCAGGGAGGTGCAGGGCAGTTTAGCTCACCCTATAAACCAGTGCCCCCTCTGTTCTGGCATAGCCATATAGTTCACAGGTTACTTTAGAGCATTCACAGAGATGTAGGTGTTATTTTCCTATTTTTCTAATTTATTTTTAAGGTAGAATTAGTATTCACTGAAGTGATGTAGATGCATTTTTGTACTTTCTACTGCCTGGGGCTACTGCACTTCAGTCTTTGATCTGATCAGCTCTTGCCAACTCAGCTGGTTGGAGGTTGGTCAGTGCTTGGATGAGAGGTTTCACAGGAAATTCATGTTGCTGTGAGGAATTGTTTGTGATGAAGATGGCACTTTCTGCAGTGAGTCAGTGCTGAACAAACCCCCCAGCTCGGAGCCAGGGAAGGGCCCTGCTCCCCCCCAGGGGCTGCACAAAGCACTGCTGGGTTTCCATCAGCCACAGAATGGATTCCTGGCCAACATCAAATGTGGGACCTGCAGTCAGATCTCTCAGAGAATCTGTTATTACTCCTCCCTGACCCTGACCTGTCACTGGGGTTTGCTGTGTGTGGAGGAGGGTGGAGGGGCAGATCACAGGGGCTGTGAGAGCCCCACAGTTACTGCTGTGGATGTCCAGTGTATGCCCAGAGGAGCTGGTACAAACCAGGGAACCCTGTAAACCTCTGTTAACTCCCACTGAAAAAGCAGCGCAGGGGATCTCAGCTTGCTGGAAAGAGGAATTTTACAATGATTATTTGAAGTATGAATATGAATGTATTTTAATCTAATGGCATTACAAAGGGGTTGTCATCCACCTCGTTTCACCTTTTCTAGTTGAACTAAACCATGAAGATGCTTGAAAGTCACCTGCCTCTGGATTGCACTTAGAAGTGGATTGGAGGATGGAGTTACAGCTTACGAGAGCCAGTATTTCCTAGAGAAGAAATTCTTCCCTGTGACGGTGGGCAGGCCCTGGCACAGGGTGCCCAGAGCAGCTGGGGCTGCCCCTGGATCCCTGGCAGTGCCCAAGGCCAGGTTGGACGGGGCTGGGAGCAGCCTGGGACAGTGGAAGGTGTCCCTGCCCATGGCAGGGGGTGGAACAAGAGATGAGCTTTAAGATCACTTCCAACCCAACCCATTCTACAGTTCTAGGATTTCAGTCTCATTCCAGTCAACCTGATGTCCTGAATGGGCTGTGGGACTTGGCCATCACTGTTCAAGTGCAGTGGGACTCCCCCAGCAGCAGTGCCATTGAGTGACCCCACAATCACGTCCCCTGATGATCACTCACGTGACTGATCCATTGGCGTCAGGAGGACTAAAGCTGCATCACTGTAATTTAACATCCAGTTGTTTAGTGTATAAATGCTTCTAATTGATGTGGAGATGGGAGGCTGTTCTTGGTTCCTCATTTCCCCCAAGGTGATGGAGAGTCCCCAGGAACGGCAAGTCCTGGTGTGACACCACCTGAGTTACGAAGTGTTGAGCGGATTGGGGGAGCAACAAATGTCTTCTGAGCTACAAAGAAAAGAAAGTGGTGGAACAATAGCAAAAACCAGCCTGAAATGTTCATCAATACACATGGCACAGCTTCTCTGAAGCCCCTGTTTGTTTGTTTTGGTAGCAGTGCTGGAATGTTGCTTTTGTCTGTTTCCCCCTTTATTCCTGCTGTTAAATCCACAGTAAGGGCTTCCTTAATTAGGGAAATAGAAGTTTCAAAGAGAAGAGTGTTTCCTTGCCAAGGCATTCTTTCACACCTGCAGGATGGATCCCTTTTTAGTGGAGTCCTAATTTTTTTTTGAAAAATTGTGTTCCAGCTGCAATTCCTGCATAATCTCCAGAGCAGCGAGGGTAGAGAGTTTAAGAAGAAATCTCTGCAGTAACACGGAGAAACACAACCTGATAACTCCTGAGAGATTGATGGCTTCTTCCTTCATCTAAATCTTTATAGATTAGCACGTCTGTTTCCTTTTCATGGATATGTTTGTTAGCACTGTATCATGTAACCTAATCTGTGTGGGAAGTTATTTATCCAGGGGCTGGGGGGCATTTATACCATTCACTTGTCACCAAGAATAATGGAGAGGACAGGTAAAATAATTCCAGCTGTTTTAAGGGCTGAGAGATGATTGTTTATGTTTTGATAATGGGATACTCAGGGTGAAGGATCTGAAATGGTTTTGTAACATATTTGCTGAAAACACACATCTAAAATGTCTTTTGTTCCTTTTATTCCTCTGTTTCATGAGGGCGCCTGGGGTTGCTCTGGGAGAAGGAGACATCAATTGTCACTTTGGGGTGGCCCAAGAGACTTGGGAGGAAAGATGTGAGAGTGCCTGAGAGTCTCCTGTTCCCTGTGGTTTGCTCCAACCCGTGGGTTCCCAGTGCCCTCTGCTGTGATGGGGACACAGCCTTGGGCAGGGGGGATGTCCTTGGGCACGGCTGGCACCGGGACTGTCACAGCGTTCCCAGGAGCAAAGGTGGGTGCCAGCTGAGCAGGGGCTCATTCCAGCCCTTCGAAGTGGCTGATCTCCAGAGCCCTGTCCTGGTCCTTGTCCTCTGGCAACTTCTTTGCAGGTCAGACTCTGTTTCAGAGCTGCTGTTTCCTATTCAGGCACCGAAGGAGCCTTTCCTGCCATCCTGCTGCTTTGCCAGATGTTCTCCATTTTCTGCCTGTGCAGTGATTTCTCCTCTCTAGGCATCCTGTAACTGCCTTCATCTCACTGATTTCACAGCACTCCCACGGCATCAAGAGCACTTTGAATTCTGGTCCTGTCCTCCAGAGCTCTCACAATCACTCCCAGCCTCCCATCACCCACAAATGATATCAGCGTCTCCTCTGCTCCAGCCCAGAAGGCAGCAGGAGCTCCCCGAGGGTGTCCATCAGCGTCTCATCTTCACAGGGGACACCGGTGACTGTCCTGGGGCTGCTGATGTTCAACGGGCTTCCTTCTGACCTTATGACACTTTATTTAGACTGTGCTTTTTGGGTTTCCCTTGTGAGTGTGTTTGAGGGCCACTTGCTCGCCCTGACACACCGTGTGTCACACGCCCTTGGTGGTGGCCTCTGGGGCCTTCTCTCCCTCCATGCCCTCCACTTCCCTGACCAAGCCCTCCTTAAGTTGCATTTTGTGTTTTGTGATTTATTCTCGAGAAATTTACAAACTTCTGCTGGCTCTGTCTCCTGGGCCGCCATCTAATCTTCCAGGCGATGACAACTTGATTGGTGAATAATAGATTCCAGTCTCTTCCCAGCTGCTGAATGGAGCTATAATTTCAAAACGCATCCTTGAAGATGGAACAGAGCTTGTCCTTCTCCAAGGGTTGGTCTTTAATCAGCCCAGTTGTCTTTTCAGTATGGAAAACTTCTTTTCATTGTAATATGCAAAAGAAATTACCTGGAAATGAGCCATTTACCTTGTATTAGTGTGTAGATTAGGGGCCCAGTGTTTTGGGTGCTGCAGAAAGCCTGTAAGTGATATTACCTGCTCTGGAAAACTTTAATATTAAGCAGGCAAGGTAAGCAACTGAGAGGACTGAAAACAGACACAAGGGGATTAACTGAATTGCTGAGGCATGGATCAGTGTCACAACAGAGATTAAAAGTCAGTCTCTCTGAAATCCAGAACAAAACTTTGCTGTTGCTCTGATGGCATTTTTTGATGGGCTGTGGAAAATACAGAAAAATGAAACTGGTCCCTTGAAAACATTCCAAGTTGAAGAATAACATGAAATGTGATTTTATCATTTAAAAAATGGTGATCTAAAAAATTCACTAAAATCCCAATAAGGACTCTCAGAATGGATTTTTTTTTTTTTTTTTTTTTGTTATTCTGTATTTGTACTTTCAATGCAGGAAGAACCTACTGATATACTTGTCTCATAATGTTAGCAAAAAAAATATTTGGAGAAAGCTGAATCTTCCTCCATTATTGTGGATACAAACAAAAAGTGGTTATGAATCACTTTTCCTTGATAGAATGAATTTATTTGTCCATTTATTTTACTGGAATGTCTGCTGGAATTGAAGCTGTTGATTAATGACCTGCAGGAGGTAACGCTGGAGAAATTGGCTTTTGCAGCTGTGGGGAACTCTGCAGGGCCGTGGGGGAAGGTGTAACAGGGACCCCGAGCAGGGCTGGGGCACAAACACTCCTGGCCAGGACGTCCTGTGGGGACGAGGATCACTCACTGCCCAGCAAAAGCATTGCCTCTGCCATGGGTGGATATGGAAATGTGTTGGGTAAAGTTATTCCACAACCTGCTTGTCAGAAATAATCATTACAGTGATTCTGCTAAAAATATAAACAGATCCAGTTTAATTGTAGGTTGTCACTACCATCACTTCCCAGAATCTCCTCTCTCTAACAAAATAATGGAGCTGGTACAGTCCAGACTTTCAAATACAGATGGACTAGAAGCCAGGAGGATGGTGGCAGGTGGCACTGAGGTGGCTTTTGAGTGGGCTCACCCCAGGCTGCCATGCCCATCCCCTGGCACTCTGCTGCACTTGGATGCTACCATTTTATTTTATTTCCTTCCTCATTCTTCTTTTTTCCTTGCACAGCTTGTCCTTTGCCACTCAGGGTATAAATTCTCCCTTCTGCTGTTTCCTGACCTGCCCCTTACACCCATAATCGCAAAATACGGCTGCCAGACAGCCGCTTCCCTCCCCTCCACGCGCCTCTCCGCCTGTGGAGCCGGGATACTCCTTAAATAGCACCGTTTGCCTGCCTGAGTGGGTCTTGTGACATTCGCAGCCTTTTCGGGAGTGCTGCTACACTTCATGAAGCACACATCATCGCCGTGTTTGCCGCACACCGCTCCCGACGCCCTCGTTTGTCACCGCGCCGGGGCAGCTCCGGGGCCCAGGGCAGGGGGGATTCGTTCTCGCTTCCTGCCTCACTCCTTCTCTCCCCTCTTTATCAGCTTCAGTGTTACCAGCGTTACAAGGCAGTAACAAATTCTTATCTGTGTGGCTGTTCGACTGACATTGGGGAAGGTGTGTTTCTGTGCGGAAAGATGTGCAAATAAGGGAAATGTTTGTGCTGCTCTTGCAGAAGCAAGCGGCTGATGAACAGCATCCTTTGAGGTACATGGCTTTGTCTGAAGGCAGATTGCTGCTCACACAGGTGCTTCCCAAACGTGCCCAGACCCAGAGCAGTGTGACCCACCAGCTGGGAGCTGAGGCTCGCTCGGCACGGCCGCGCTCCTCAGCCCTGGGCCGGAGGCGAGCGCTGACCCAGAAAGCGGGGACGGATGGTGGGAAATCTGCATAATGTGCGAAGGATTGGAGGCTGGAATGTCTCCTCTGCAGCCCGAGCTCGTTACCCACGGCGGCTCGGTGGGCAGCGCTCCCTCCTGGGCTCGGGGGCCGGGCCGGGCTGTCCGGGAGGAGCGGCCCCAGCGGCGTTTCTGCCTCTGAGCATCCCTCTCTTCTCAGGCTGCCATCCTCCGGCAGGGAACGAAGTGTTTCCCTGCAGAAGCCCTTTCTGTGGAGAAATGGTATTCACTTGACAAGCCAATTTGCTGTTGAAAAAAAGTCTTGACCTTAAAAAATTAATTAGTTCTGCAGGTTTGCTGAAAGTTCTTGCCTAAGTCCTGCACTGGCTGAGTCCACTGGGATCCTTCCTTTGACTTGAGCAGGAGTTCAAGCAAATTTTCTGTCACAAAAATAACTGGAATCAATACTCAGACTTCATCCTAGAGAATGGGAAGTGTGATCATGTGGTAACTGCAATTTTCACTCTTGATCTACTTTTTACATTGTCAGAACTGATGAAGCATTTTATGGGAGAAAAGAGAAAAACCAACAAATCAGGGAGTATTCCCCTAGGCTGATGAGTGCATGTGGTGTGATAAACTGCTGTTATTAATCTCAGTTGGGGGCAAATAATGGCTTCAGAGTAGAAAAAAAAAAAGCCACGAAAACAACCCCCAACCTCTTGGAAAAATTTCTTGAACATAAAAGCAAAATAATGGCAGTTGTTCCATGAGGCTTTGTGTGTAATGGTCCAAAATACTCCCAGGCACTGAATGAGGGTTTGGGTGCAATTACTCCTGTATATTAAAATTAGCACTCCATAGCAAAGCATGACATGACAATATTTATAGTAACAAGTTGCTCGTTGGCATGGCTGGGGCTGGGGAGAGGCTCAGCGAGGCTGTCCAGGACAGAGGGTTCAGGGATGCTGCCGTGGGTTCTGGGTGGACATGTATAATTAATTTAATCTTTAATCAATTTACAGTATCAATAATGAAGCACCTCTTAATGGACTTTCGACTGGTCAAGTGTCAAGGCAGATTGTGCAGCCTGGGGGGAAAGGAGAGGAGCAACTCCCTCCTTTCATAAGCTCCTTGTAGATCATGAATAAATCATTCTCTCTTGTTGGCAACTCCTTCACACTGCTCTAAGATTTCTGAAGTAACTGCCTTCCAATTTAACTTGTGCCTGAAGTTTCAAAGCAGCCTCATCCTCTAAAGAAAAAGCATCTCATTTATGTGCTGCTCTTAGTTTTTGTTACAAGGGCAGAACAGAACCTAGAATTGTAGAATCCTTTGGGTTGGAAAGGACCTTTGAGATCCTCGAGTCCAAGTGTTATCCACTGGGGCCCCTCCATGTGGTCTGTGCACAGACTGGGTGAGGCTTGTGCTGGTGTCTCAGATCTCTCATTCACCTTCCCAGCTGAGTTCCCATTGCATTTCAAGGCCATGGGAAAATGACTTTTGCTGCTCCTTCCATTTCATATTCATTCATCATTTCCATATGGTAACTACGCAGAGTTGTGCCATGTGTTATTCAGCACAGCCACACAGAAAGCTGCTAAGGATAAAAATCGATTTTTTTCTCAGAACCAGAAACTAGGAGCTGTTTCTTGTCACGCTTCAAGAGAGTGAAAAGTAGCACTGTCTCAGACCTGTGGGCTGCAGTTTTCCCATTCCTCATATGTCCTTGAGATATCAGAAAGTTTTCCTGCTCATACTGGATTGAAAGTGGGATCTTTTGAAGATTTTCTTGGGAAAACAAAACAAAAATGATGGTCAGTGTAGAGCAAATGACTCAATGTGAGGTCATGAGCATGTTTTTAAGCAAATTGATTATTTTTTTGGTTTAGTAGCACCAGCCTGGGTGTCAGGAGTTGTGTGACACTGGGTCCATGTGGGGGAGGTCTGGCTTGGGTTTGGCATTTCCCTGCCATGTCTGGAGTGGGGCAGAGCTGGCTGCCAGCAGTGGGTTCCGGGAGGATGAGGGGTGCTGTGGGTTCCAGGAGGATGAGGGAGTGGGGCTGTGCTGGCTGCAGTCAGTGAAGACCCAGATTCATTGATGGATCTGTGCTGTCCTCACCTGTGAGCAGGTGTCCTTCTGCTTAGAGGGAAAGCACTTGTGGCCCCTAAACAGGAGGGTTTGGGATGTTTTTCCTCAGTTAAGAAGTTCGTTTTTTCCCAGCTGCCGGGGTCTCTGCCAGCTAAGCCTGATCCTGGATCCCTCTCAGTGCTTCCCGCAGAGAGATGGAGCCAGGAGCAGAGTCTGGGTGTGGGTGGCGCAGCCTCGTCACTGCCGTGAGTGGCATTTCCAGCTCCCCCTCGCCCTGGTCTGGGGCTGCACACGTGGTGTTCTCCTCATTCCCAGGCAGTCTGCAGGAGCAAGTCTGCATCCAGCTTCTGCATCAGTAGGGAAGGTTATCTGAGCAGGGTGCTGAGCTGCTTTGTCAGAGTGATGCTTTGGAGACCTGCAGCTTAAACTGTGTCTTTTCAGAGCCCGCACTAAACCTGTGGCAATGAATCACCTCAGAGAGCCCGGTGTTCTTTCCCTTCAGGACAGCTCCCAGCAGTCCCTGGCGGGTGATGGATCAGGCAGCTGGAGGGAAGATCTCTTTTGACCTGCAGGAGTGGCAGAGTGGCTGCTGAAGTGGGGCTGGGGCACCAGTGCTGGCACCAGCCCATGCTGGGGGACGGTGGCCTGGCCACCCCGATGGTGCTGGTGTCCCCATCAGCCTGCCAACCTTGGTCCTGGGCACCTGCCAGGAAGGGGCTGGTCCAGAAACAGGCTGGAGGTAAGGCCAGGGAGGGCTGCAGGGTGGACCAGCTGCAGTGGTGTGTTTTCCCATCTCAATATAGTTTGTAGGTTGATAAGGAGTTTTAAAGGCACTTTTTTTCTGAAGAAGAGGCAATGGGAATGAAGGTGGGGAGTAGTGATGACACAAGGTGGGTGGTGAGAGCTGCTCATGTGTTTCCAACACAGCCAATTTCTCCCTGCAGCACCCCGCTCTGGGGTTCCAATCCTGCATGTACGGCTGAGGCTGCTGCTGGGGAGGAGGGTGAGGAGGGGTGGGCTTGGCAGTGCTGCTTTAACGATTGGACTCCATCAGCTTAAAGGTCTTTTCCAGCCTAAAATGGTTCTGTGATTCTCTGGCTGTCCCATGCCCAGAGAGGGGTCTGCCAGCACCAGGCACTCACTTTCCAAAGCAGGAGGTTTCTCACTCTGCCGTGTGGGAGTTCAGCTCTCCCTGAGGGCTGCTTCTGGTGGGTTTTGGGACTGGCACCCTGTGAGAACAGGCTGGATCACACTTACAGATCAGAGCTGCCGTGGGACCCAGCAGGGTGACAAATGCTCTGCAAAACACAGAGAAGCAAAGACAGAAGATGTAGAGGAAAAAAGAACATTTACATTTTTTACTTGGAGGAGTAAAATAAACATGGGAACGTTTCCCAGGAGAAGAGCTTGTTGTGGTGTCGATGTAAAGCTGCAGTTGCTGCCTGTGAGGTATTTGCAGAAACATGTCACTCTTCTCTGGTGCAGATTGCTTGGGCACCCCAGGCTCAGCTGTCCCAAACTGGCCAAGTGCTTAACCTTTTTCTAATGTTTTAGGGTCAAGAAAGATCAAACAGGGGAAAACAGCTTTCAGTTCCTTGATTATTCTTTTGCGGGTATCTCAACCAAAAATAAACCACCCTCGAGTCTGCTGAAGAAGCGCTGTGTGGTGTTTCCAACCGCAGCAGTGCAGCCGCCTTTGCAGCGCAGGATGGCTCCTTATGGTGCCTGCGTTGCCACGGCAACACGGGTGGGCACCACGGGCATCTGGTCCATCCATCCCGGGTGAGCTCCTGTGCTGGAGGACTCGGCACTCAGGGCTGCCTCGCTGTGCTCTACTTTTTAGTTGGTTGTGGCTGTAGTGCTTCAGTGCAGTTATTTAATACAGGTAATTATGGGAATAATAACTTGGGAAAGGTTAGACTTGATGAACTGGGGGATGACTGTGGCTTTTGGCATTGACCTGATGAGCGTGGTGCAGATACTTATTGGTAAGAAACTTGCAGATTCTGTACATTTTAATCCAAAGCACATTTCTGTCTCTCACAGCAGTTCTTTGATTAGTGGTGTTCACCTCGGGGTCAGAACGTGGAGAGAAAATCATCGGTCAGAGTTCAGGCAGCTGCTGGGGCTGGGTGTGAGCAGCGCAGGGGCGGAGGAGGGTGATGAGGGAGGCGGGGACTCAAGGCCACTCAGGGCTACCCTTGTGTCACCTCATTTCCCAGGCAATGAATGAGATCCCATAAAGTGCTGAGGTGCCACAGGCTGGGGAAGGTGCTGATTTATTTGCTGCGTTCTGTGAGGCACAAACACAGAGGAGTTGTTGGGTTTGACATCCTTTGGTGGCCACTTGGGGGGTGTTATCAAAAGTGCTGGAACCAGCTGGTGGGAAATGGGGTTCACATGTGGGATGGGAGCTGGGGGGAGCAGGAATTGTCCCAGGGAGGGGTTCTGTTGTCGCCATTGACTGTGCTCACTGCTGGCAGTGAGACAACCCTGCCATGGTCTGATGATTTCCAGAAGCAATAGAAGGAGGTGTTAACACGAGGAAGGACAATGCTCTGCTCTGGGCATTCCTGATCTCTGTAATCAGGCAGACACCACAGAGCAGGAGTTCCCGAGAATTGCATCCTTAGGCCCGAGATGCCATCGTAGACATTTCCTGTGTGTCATGTATTGTCCCCAGTTAAACTCTGTAATTGGGAAGTGGAGCTGGGCTGTAGAGGAATGAGGATTTTATAAGAAGAAATGCCATCATTCCCTGGTCTGCTCTTGGCCATGCCAATTCCATGTGGAATTGAGATTAGTTCTTTAAACTCTGATTTGTAGAGGTGGGACAATAATTCTGATTTTATGGGGATACTGTAAATGGTAATTAATTTCTATTTCCAAAGTATTTTTACATCTTCAGAGGGCTCTTCCTTAAAATAACATATCCTTACTCATTTTTATTGCATAAGCAATGCAGAGAATAATACCAAATAATATTTATTGATGCATTTTAGTGTTAAAAATGTAAATTCACTTCCATGTTTGCGATATTTTTCGTTTGTTTCCCTCAAACCTTCAGACAGATGTTTTTGATTATAAAATTTTAAAAGCCTAAATGCTTCTGGCCTCAGTAGCGTTAGTGAATTTATCTGCACCTGGGTGCCGAGCAAGTGCTGTGGCAGAGGGAGGAGTTCAGCCAGCAAGTCTCCAGCACCTCTGGAAATCAGATTCTATTGGATACACTGAGTTCGATGGCAAGGAACCAGCAATGCTGGGGAAGGCAGCCCCTCGTGGTGTGGCAGTGGCATATCCCAGTGGCATATCCCTGCCTCCCTCTCCCCGGGGCTCTGCATCCCTCCCGGATCCGCACCCTGCGGACGGAGCGCCGGGCAGGCACAGCCCATCCCGTCCATGTCACAGCACCTGGCAGCGTGTGCTGGGCCTGACTCGGGCTGAGCAGGCAGGGAAATGTTTTGGAGTCTTAAGGTAACAGTAAAGTAAGATTTAACATCCAGCTCTGGCTAATGAAAGAGCAGAAAAGGTCAAGTGTACTTAACATCTTTGCTTCAATCGACTCTTTCCTGTCCACTGAAGAAAGCCTCTTATCCAATTGTCCCTGAACTGCTCGGGAGTAAAGGGAGAGGACAGAATTCCTCGCTCTCCATCTGTCATCCTCTAGTTTGTAAGTCCTGTTGGAATCTCCTATCACCACCTGTGGCATGGGAATAGGGCAGGAAATTAACTCCCATCCAGTCTTGCAGGTGACCACAGGTGGCACAGAAGAACCTGGCAGGTGGTTCAGTGCAGGAGCCCCTAAACCCCTCTGTCACACCTGCAGAGGTCTCTGAGGCCCCGAGGTGAGCCAGTCCTGAGGATTTACAGGTAATTGCTGACCCCTCATTTGCATTCTATCGCCCTGTCCTTGTCGGTACCTCTGAGCAGTGTCTGTGTTAGAACCAGTGGCAGGAGATGAATGAAGAGAAGTCAGAAGGTGGGGCTGGCCTAGGCTGGAGTTCCTGCAGACACAGATGAAAACTGCCCAGCCCTGCCCGGCCACGGCGAGTTAACCTGCGCTGCTGTCAGGAGGGTCAAGTGTCTGAGATAAAAACTATGCTTTGGACAATTTTTATTGCCTTTGACATTCACTGCTGGCCTATCAATTCTCAGACACAAAATAACGTGCTCTGGCTCTCAAAAACTCTGCTTTTGGAGCCTCTTCAATTTGCCAAAGGACTCGAGGTCCAACTGAAATGAGATCAAATTGAATCATATTAGTGCTGAGGGGTTAAAACCAAAAGGAGGTTGTTTATCACTAAGAAATGTTAAGGAAAACCTACCAGCCTGGGCAGATACCCAGATGGAGCCCCTGTTTGCTGTGCCAGTGCAAGGTGACCCTTTGCACAGTGCGTGTTTCCACAGCCACCCGGTGCAGTGGGGTGGGAGCAGCTCCCACCCAAACTCCTGCCCAAAGCGAGCTGAGCCAAGCCCGTGACCTGTGCCCGGCGTCGCTGCCTGGGGCTGGGGGTCTTTGCTGTAATCTGATTTCTCTGCTTCTCTTTAGGCAGCACAGAGCACGTTGCACTTTGGGAGAAAGTAAAAGCAGCTCCAGGAGCTCTGTTCCTGCAGCCAGGCTGGGCCCTGGGATATTGCAGAGCCACGGGGCTTCTGGCTGGAGAGCAGAGGGGCTGTGTAAGGTCTGTCCCACAGTGGCTGACTCGGAAAATGGGCATTAGGGCACGTCAGAGGGAGAGGATGAGGATAAAGTGGTTCTTATTCAGCTTCCACGACTCACATCTACACTACTGCATCCATTAGCACAATTTTTGCCAGGAGTTTTCCTACTTGTTTTCTGCACACACTCACACATAGTGTTTTTTTTAAGCATTCTGTGACAATGAGTTCCAAAATCAATTACATCTATTTCTTTTTGTTTTAGAACTGCTAGAGTAATCTATTTTTATGTCCCTTATTCTTGTATTACATGAAGGACTAATTTTTTTTCCTAGTCACCTTTAGTCTGCTATTCTTAATTTTACGAACTTCATCAGTCCCTCCCCACTCTACAAACAAAATTAAGATCTACAGCTCGCATGGCTTTAGCATGTGATAAGCCATCAAATGTTGAAATAAGAAAACCATCCCCATAAGCTATAGCATCAAACAATCCACAGTTGAAAAATGCTGGAGATTTGCACTGACTCCAGCTATTTTGGCCAAACAGCTCAGCCTCTGGGCAGATTTACACCTCCAATTACAGAAATAGATCTCCCTGTGTGCAGGCGGTTTGGAAAAATAAAAGCAGCCCTTGATGTCCCCGGCAGCCAGGCTGTGCCTGTGCCTGTGCTCAGGGCAGGGGCTGAACGCTGGTGCTGGGTGTCCTTTGCCACAGGCACGGGGCTGCACGGCAGGAAATGAGCAGCACTAACCATGATTAATATGAAATACCTAATTGGAGCAAACCTCTGGAGAGAGAGGTAAGGATTAGAGATAAGAGAAGCACAAAGCTTTGTGTTTGTTCTTTTTAAATGAAAGACTCCCGGTGATGAAATTCCTCCCTATTGGTATTCCAGGTGGGGACTTTCCTCTGCTGTGTTGTTCGCAGACATTTTAAAGGGTGACCTTTCAAGTCACTTAATGGATGTGCCACATACCTAAATATCAATTGTTTCTTCCAATGAAACGTTGGTTCTGCTCTGTTTTGCCTTATGGGAAGGGGATGTTGCAGCCTGCTGGAGGCAGCCAGCTGTTCCTGCCGTGTGCCCTGGGCAGCACAGCTGGGCTGGGGACACTGCAGCGTTTGGAAGCTGCCACTTTCCGAGGAAAAGGGATCACCATGAAAATGTTTTCTTTGAAAGTGAAGGTTATGGACACCAGAGTGTGTGTTTGTCTGTTCAGATTAGATTCAGAGGGGTGGGAAACTGCTTGGCTGCCTGCAGGAGACTGAGCTTTAATTGTTTTCCTTTGGTACAAAACCAAAGACTTTCTCGTGTTTGGGAAGGCGAGGAGGCACAGGCTCACAAAGGTTTATTTCTTGGTGGAGAGGATGGTTGAGCCCGTGGTGGGAGGCCTGTGCTCCCATCCGTCATGCCAGCTGGGCACAGTGCTGGGTTCTCTGAGTCTCCTCAGTTTGACCAATACTTTCATCCAGCAGCTGGGAAAAAATTCCAGTTGAAAACGTAGTTGAAACAGCTTTATTCTCACAAGTGTTTCCACTATAATAAATCAGCCTTTTGAGGCAGGAATAAAGGATCTGCAGTATCTCTGCTGGTGCTGCTCTAAGTTCCCCAGAGCAGGGGCTGGTTTGTGCCCACAGTCCCCGGTGCCAGCTCTGGTCCCTGGGCTCCAGTCCCTCAGCCTCTGCCCAGGGGTCTGCAGGTGACCCCAGGTCTGCTGGGGGGCAAATCAGTAAACCACCAAAACTATTTAAATGTGATCTATCTGTATTTTTCCTATTTCTTTTTTTTTTTAAATAACCATGACAGTGTAAGCTCCAGCTAGCAGCACGCAGCACAGATGTCGAACAGCATTCCCCTTTGGAAGCTGGTATTTTGGAGTGCAATAAAAATAAGAGCAAATACACTGAAAATGCCCAGGTTCAGAGCATTCTGGCCAGTCTTCTGAGCAAGGGGAGCTGGTTGCTCCTTAATTATAGATGAGGAAAGAAACAGATTTTTTAGCCCGCTGGAGATTTGAGAATCCTGGTGCTGGAATGCAGAAGCAGTTTTGGAGGACTGTGGTTCAGCAGGTCCTGGCTCTCGGGGTCCTGTGGCAGCCCCAGTCCCCGTTTTGAGCCAGAAGAGCTGGAAGCTCCTGCTTTGGATGCAACACTTTGACTAATCCTTCCACCCCAGGGCTGGTCTCAGGAATATCCTGTCATGGGGCTGTTACAGGTCCATGAACTCACCACCCATGCCCTGTAAATGCAGGTAACTTTCTACAGCACTCTGTCAAATGCAGTTTGACAGAAAAAGGGATGTGTTGCAGGGTCTGGGCAGTCTACCCTGAATTACAGCTTAAGCCAAATGAGAAATGCAGAAATGCCCTGATACCCACTGACAGTGCTGGTCACTCCCAGCTCGGTCTGCGAGGAATATTCAGGGATTGCTGAAGCACTTCAGGTTCAGAGGATAAAGAATTTCAGCCTCCCTGATCACAGAGAACATCTCTAGTTACCAGAGAAATATTCTTCAAACAAAACATGTGTTTACTCTGAAGGAAAGAAGCTCAGGTGGTGGGAGAGTAAGAGCTATTATTTTTTTTTTTCTGGAAAATAAACCGGCCATTTGTACATTGATTTATCAAGCTTATCCCAACTGTCTTCCAGCCAGGATTCACAATCCTGGCTTTTTGTTTCTCTACATGCTCCAGCACACAGATATGGCTTTCAGAGTGGAAATCAATACATCTGCAGGACGCCTCTGGTGCTAGCAGAGTCCACGGCTTCTTTGATTAAGCTCTACTAAAGCATAATTATCTGGAACGCCTTGCCATTTCCTTGGCACTGCTCACACAGCTCTCCAACCAGGAAGCATTTCATCAGGGCATTAGAGCCCCACACAACACATGCTGGAGAGAGAAAATTACCATCCTCGGGACAAGGAAACGTTTACGTAACATCCAGTTCAGCAGCCGGGGGGAAGCAGCCCTGTGTTTGAGCCTGCCCCTGGTTCTGGGGCAGACCCCGGCTCTCCCTGGGTATTCTACCAGAGACCAGGGTCCTGGGCTTCGCTGCTGGTTCTGGGCAGCCCCGGGGGTGATGGCAGGGGGGACTTGAACATCCCGGGTTCTGCTCAGGAAGGGATGGATCTTCTGGGATGTGCAGGGGCAGCTGCCCTGGCCTCTGGTGGGGACACCGTGGTCCTGTCCTGGGGCTCAGCACCCCTCCCCCAGGCCCAGCGTGGTCCCCAGGTGGCAGCGGGTGCTCCTGCCCTGGTACCCCAGGCCTGCTCTGCTCCGTCGCTCCCATTCACGCAATATGGTCATAGTAACAAAACAATTGCCAATGTGACATTATCCTCTGGCAATCCAGGCTCAGGCTTGCTCCAACAGGGAACAGAAGGAGAACTGTCATGTTAACATTTCAGCTGACTCCAGCCTCCCCCTTTTCTCCTCTTTTCCAAGGCTGTGTGTAAAATCCGCCTCCTCTCCCCGCGCTGCCAGATGAAGCTGCGGCACAACACTTCTCTGGTTGTGCAAACCCCTGCCTTCTCCCCTTGGGCTTGAGTCACCCAAGGCAGTGCAAAACCCAAGGCAGCAGCTGAGTCAGGATGGTTGCCTGGCCACCGTGGGCTTCAGAGGAGGTGGTTCAGTCCTAAGGGGCTGTGCCACCTCAGAATCGTTATTTTGGAAGATTTCTATCTGTGCGGAGTGGGTGATGCTGGCCAGGGGCAAACAGCCATATTTCAGCCCCTTCTTTCCTGTTTGGATGATAGGTATGATCAGAGCTCGAGCCGTGCCTTGTTCTGTGACAAGGGGGTGGAGGCTGACCAGTGGGCACAGGAGGGAAGATTTCCATACAAACAAATTCCTGCGGCCACAGAGCACAGTGCACCTGCTGTGCTCTCGGGACCACAGGTACCCAGCTGTGAGGCTGTGTCCTCTGCTCTCAGATGTGCTGAGGAAAGGCCCTCTGAGAGCCACCCCAGCCCCTGTCCCAGCAGCAGGGCCATGCGCTTGGCTGCTGGCCGGGGGTCACACAGGGTGCGGGCAGCCGCTTCCCTGGGGATGGCACCAGCCCCACGTCCACCTTGTCCCTTCCAGGGAGTGATTCTCCAGGGAGCAGGCTTCTCTCTGCCACAAAGATCTTTGGCTTGTTTGCCTTGGGTGAACAACCCAGCCACTGAGGGCCACTTGAGGAATGCCTGAAGGTCCTGGTGTTCCTGGCCACTGGGGTCACTTGGGAGAAAGGGAAATCACTCCTGGCACCTCTCCAAGGGCTCGCCATGCCTTGTGGAAGCTGAGATGGGAGGATCTGACAACCAAGCTCCAAACCACTGCTTCCAAGCAATGAAGATGTTCTTAGGCTCCCTTGTATTGCCAGATAAAGAGAGGAAAATAAAAGATCTTGTTCCTCGGCCCAGCCATCAGCCAGCACGGGTCCGGTACAGATAATCCGAGGCAGCTGCCGGCAGAGGATGAGGCTCAGCACCGGGCAGGACCTGTGATTCCCCAGCCTGAGCCCCAGGAACATGCTCTGACCCACATTCCTGCTCCCTCCAGGGAGCCTGCAGTGTTTTTTTCAGATTTTTGGGAAATCATATTACTCTACTTTCATTCTGTGAGGCTTTAAAGCAATTCTGCTCTATAGCTCTGTTCATCCGCTGCAGCTTCTGCAGTCTGGACTTCCTGAATATGATTTATGCGAAATCTTGATGGTGAGCCACTCCAGCCTGCTTGGGTTTAAGCTCTACTGAAAAGGGATATAAACAACTCTATAATCAGCAAAATGAACCAGCAGCCTTTTGCAGCTGTACCTCACTGCACAAGGTGCACAGGGACTTCTTTCCTGCTGAGGTTCACTCATTTCTTGTGGACACTCATTAAGTGAGGCATCAAAAACCTGAGTGTCCTGGGGAGAGGGGGACCTACAGCCAAAAGCAAAACAGCGCTCGCTCCAGGATGCTGAAGGAGAATTTGTAGTGCTGATTTTGCCTTTGTGGTTCTTTTCCAGATGACCAACACCAATAGAAGTAATATGTAATTAATATATAATGGAAAAGGGGTTACCCAGGACCTGGTTTTTGCAACCTGCAGTGTGCTGATGGTGAGATGCTGACAACAGCTCATGGAATTCGAGGTTTACTTGAGCTACTTCTCTTTCTTTCTGATCACACAGGCAATTACACAAGGACAATTTGGCTGAGGCAGATTTGTTGTCTACCATGGGCACAGCTGACCCGGGGCTGAGCACAGCCTCCTGTGGTGGATTAGACACTCCAGCTGTTTTCCTGCCCAGGTCCATCTGTGTGTGACACCTTCCTCATGGCCCTGCAGCTGCAGAGGGCAGAGCCAGCCAGGAAAGCTCAGGGAGTGCTCTGCATCCCAGCTCCTCCACTGCAGCCCTGTCCATGGCCTTAGTTTGTGTTTGTAAACATTTCTCAGGGGTGGGTGGTTGGCTTCTAAAGTTCCTCACTCAAGGGTTTGGAAAGCCATTTTCTTTGTACCAGGAGCTGTGTTTGTATACAAATGCTGGAGTTGTACCCAAATAAGGCAGCCTCTGACCCCTCTGTTATGAAACTTGCCCTGAAAGCAGCAGACAGGGACTGCTGAGGGGGTCTGTGTGGTGGGCACATCCCCTCGGCTGGGGAGCTCTCTGCCCATGCCCAGCTGCAGATCATGAGAGTCATCACTCACTAATTCCTGTCATCCAGACAGAACCTCCTAAGCCAAGAGACACCCTTTAAACGGCCTGAGGCAAGGGAGCTTTGTTTGTGTGCTCCCCAGTGTGTGTCCAGTGCCTGGGCATCTCTGGGGTAGAGCTGGCCAAGCAGCAAAGGTCAGCAGTGGGACTGCACTGGGGCTGCTCATCTCAGCTGCTGTGAGCCCACCCAGAAAGAAAGCTGGTCTCTGTGCCAGGTGATCCTTGCACATCCAGAACAGCCAAAGAGGAACACCAGGAATCTGAGAACAAGATCTTCAGCAACCCCTGGTGAAGGTATGTGCAGCCAGACAAGGTAAGACTTCCATAAGGACTGCTCATGAAAAGGGAGAATTTAGTCTGGTGTGTGAGGTTGGAAGATATAACTGGCCAAGTCCAATAGACCACAACTCCTGTTTGGGGGGATATGTGTCTGTAGCAGGAGAGAACAGGACCTGAGTAGAAGCTGCAGTTAATTAGCCCAGAGCAGCTGAGCCCGTGCAGTGCCTGGGTGCTGATCCCAGGGCCCCCCTCGTCCAGCTGAGGTCGGGGAGCAGGTCCTGCGTGTGTCACCATGTGGTGTGGGTGACCAGGGCCTGGTGGGGATGCTGATGGCATTGCCAGCAGCCTGGTCCTGCTGTCCCCTCAGGAACCCTCCTCTCCAGGACAACCCAGACCCCCTGAAGCTGTTCCTGCCTTTCTTCAGAGCATGCCTTTTAGAAGCTGTTTCTGTCTCTTCCCTTGACTGCAGTGCTTGGCCAAGCATCATTTTAGGGAACATTAGGTAGTGTTTGGGATATTCAGTGCTTTGGCAGTTTCCTTCTTGACCTTCTCCAGACCCTTTTCTCTTGGGTGAGTGTTGTGCAGGGAGAAATTGCCGTTCCCCTTTTCACAATTTCTCTATCTATAAACACAGTAAATGGCAACAAGCTCTGGTAATTCTTGTTAAAAGCCCTCAAGTCCTGAAGTGAGCCCCCAGATAATAATTGAAAAGGCAACAATTAGGGGAGAAGAGAGAGGGACAAAAGGGATGTAAACAAGTCCCTGCTACAAAAGCCAGAGCAGCCAGTGAAAGCATTGGGCACGCAGGCACAGGAGCACTGTGCAAGAGGCTGGAGGTTTTTGGATGTTTTTGAAATATGAGCTTAATAAATATTAGAAATCATCTTTATCCACATGCTGGGTTTCTCCACTCTCAGTGTTATTTTTTGACATTGGATCTTGGCCCAGATCCTTCATTCAAAGCAAGACAAACTCTCCTAATCCTTGTTTATAACTTGGGAGAGACAGTACTTAGTGGTGGTTATATTTGTGAGGGATTATTGGTTTGGTCTGTGTGCTTTCAAGTACTGTTCTTTGCTCATTACAGGCAGCCAGGGACGATTACAGCAATGAGAATGCTCACAGCCACTAATTCCAACATCTTTCCGTTTGCCAGTTGTTAACTTTCCTGTGGCCAAGTAAAAATCTTTGAAGGAGAACCAAGAAGTGTTTTACAGTTCCATGCAGTAGGAAGAACTCTGAGTAGCTGAAGCTACAGAGGATATTTTAGACAGATATGTTGATTTTCTTAGGGCCCCTGCAGCATCTGCTGACACCTGTGGGTGCCCCTGGGTCTGCTTGGAAATCTGATTTTTTCCACTTGTTTTGGAAGAGGCTTTGAGCATTCAAATGGCTCCTGTGGGCAGTTTTCCAGAGGGCATGAAACCAGCACACAATGTCACACATGGTTCTGGGCACAGGCTTTGTCCACCCAGTGTTTTCTCGGGAGGTTTGAGGGACTGGGCATCCTGGTGGGCACCAAGCTGGACACGAGCCTGCAGTGCAAAGGGCTGGTTAACCAGTTTGTTGTGTCATCCAGCAGGGAGCAGAGGCAGAGCTAGAGCTGAGTCCAGTGGAAATCCTTTCATGCAAGGACTGTGCTTTTGTATTGATTTTGTAAAGCACCAGTTAATATAGGAATAATAGCTGGGTGTTTATTCTTAAAAGGACCAGACTGTTCTGCCAGGAAAACTAGGATTTGTAAAAGCCTTGAGATATTTTTCTCATTTTGTTCGCAATATAAATGATACTTGAATTAATATTCATATTAGAATAAAATCTGAGGGGGCCTTGGTAGTAAACCAGTAAACAATGCAAGGAAAAATGGCTTTTTATGGTTGCATAAAGATGCAAAATGACAGGGGGATTGGGAGCTTGTTTTCTTCTGTCACATCTCCCAAGAAACCAGAGCAAGTGTTCTGTGCCTGTGTTTTGTTTTGCCTTTGCCCAGGGACATTAATTATCCTCATGCAGCACATGGGGTGACAGAGCTGCGAGTCCCCACGTGGAACACGGGACACTTGCAGGGTAACGAAACCCATTCCAGGGAAAGCCAGGCATGGAGTGACCAAGGGCTGGGATCAGCTGTGCCAGTGCCTCACCACGTGCCAGAGCACTTGTGGGACTGGCAGAACACGGGCCCTGTGCTGCTGGAAAGTGTGGGATAATTCCACATAATTCCCCGGGGAATGGGGACCAGTCACTGCACTGCCTGGGGACGCTGGGTGCTGTGGAACCACGGCCTGGCCTTTGCTTTCTCGTGTTTGAGGGTTTCCTCTCTCCTTTCCTCCTGAAGCAGCAATATCACACCAGGAAGTGTCACTGCTTAATTTCGAGCAGCCTGGAGAATTCCTGGGAAGTTCCCCCAACCAGCAGGCACTGCTAACATGCTAAATGAACTAAGTTGATGAGTGCCCCCCTCCCATTCCATTGTCCAAAAGTAAGGGATGCACCACATTAATTACAACAGAGCTTGTTTGTGCAGAGCAAACAGCTCTGAGAAGCTTTGCATTTGCTGTTGAAGCAAATCCTTACCAAGGAAGGCATTTTACAGCAATTGATGCAAGCTGAACGAGGATTGTTCTTCCAGCTGGCCAGTAACTACAACAAGCTGCAGCAGCTTGTTGATGTTGTTGCAGCTTGTTTATCCCGCTTTCTTCAGGTGGTTGTGATGCACTCGCAGAATCCCACATTGGTTTGGGGTTGGAAGGGACCTTAAAGCCCATCCAGTGCCACCCCCTGCCATGGGCAGGGACACCTTCCACTGTCCCAGGCTGCTCCAAGCCCCAATGTCCAACCTGGCCTTGGACACTGCCAAGGATCCAGGGGCAGCCACAGCTTCTCTGGCAACCTGTTAAACCTGTTATCCCTCCTTCCCGTGACTCCTGACTGCCTTCTGGATGTGCAGTAAGTGAGCAACTGGCCCAAAGCCATCTGTTCCCTCAGCTGCTCAGAGGAGAAATCAGCTCATGAGTTCCAGTGTTACTGTTTGTGCTCTCAGGTTGTACCAATGGAAGCAAGGGCAGGAGACAGAAAAGTGGTGGAGGAGGTTTGTTCTGTAGGATATTATCCTGCTTATCCTCTTCACTTTTCCGGGTTAATGAAGATGATCATATGCAATTTTAGATTGGGAAAGATGACCTGGAGGACTGGGAGGAATAGGCAATTCCCTGTTTTCCCATCTCTATTTGTTCACCCTTAAGGGTCTCTATGAGGTGGAACTGGGCTAGGAACTAGAGTCCAGGGTTATGCCATCTGTGCACAGCTCTCATGGGATTCAGATTATTTTGCTCATTCACAAAGTTAAGAACCACCGTAAACCCTGCCTTTTCTTGCTTCTGCACTGAGGTATCGCCCCAGTGCCTTGTTCTTTCTTCCCTGCACTTGGGAGCCAATTAACATACCCCCAGGAATAAACAGACATAAAAATTGCAGCCTACATTAATCTACCCATAGACCTAATAAAAGATCTTGTTCCTGCTTTTTAATCTGCTTTAAAGAAGAAGAAGACAAAAGAAATTTATGGACACTGAAGGAGTTTGTCATGTGGGGACATGAGAAAGCTCTGGAACCCTTACGAGAGGAAGCAGATGAAGACACTGGTACTTGTGCTGGGCAGTAATGGACACTCAGGCAAGGTGTAGGATGCAGCCAGTTCTGCTCCACAGAAACCTGACAAGAGGTTTCATGGGTGCACTGACAGGCTCAGCCCAAAGCCATGCTTGCCATTAATTCCAGCTCATAAACTCCAGAGCCGCTGCAGACTGTGCTGGAGACACAGCCATGGAACAAAGCTGCTTCGGGGGCTTCAAGAAAAGTAGCAATGGCAAGAAAAGCAGAAAACAGTTGTAACTGCCAGGAAATGATAAAGCATCAACATCAAGATGCATCACAGCACAAAAGTCAGCTGCTCAATAACTTTTTTGGCATATGCAGTGAGTGGCTAAATAGCTGGAGAGGTGCCACCCCAGCGCCGTCCCTGGAAGTGGCTGTCAGCAGCTCAGTGAGCATCAATCTGCTCAGCGAGTTCCTGGGAGCACTCGGGGGCACTGCTGCGGTGGCAGCTCTTGGATGCTGTGCTTTTGGGGTGGGGGCCAGGCTGTGTGGGAGGCTGGGACACCCTGGGGCTCAGGGGCTGTCGATTGGGAATTGGGGGCTGGGGACAGGGGCAGGTGCCTCTCCTGTGATGCTGCTGGGGAGCACCCGGTGCCTGAGCCCGTTTGGGTTATGCACCTTCACTTGGGTCTTCAGCTGCACAGAGGCTGGGGGGGACCTGCGGGTCGGTTTCTGAGAGAGGGGACATTTCCCACTGGCTTTAATGCAGAACATCTGTGCTTCCAGAGCTCCTGAGCTTTGGGGACATTACTGATCCCCTCTGCTGCAGTGTCCCACTGGGTCACAACCAGTGGGATTGCCCCATGTGCCTGAAGGGCTGTGGTGTGTTGGGATGCTTCCATAACCTGGTTCTTGGTTCCCAGGTCTTGGCTTCCAGAGCAGGAGGCGGGAGCTCTGCACTTCAGGGATGGTGCTGCCAGAGTTCTGCAGTACAGGAGCTTAAGCTTCCAATCAAAACTGTGTCATAATGGAGATAATACCGCCAAACCCAAATGCCTCATTCCTGCCTCTGTGGCTGTGATCTCTGGGAGTTTGCTTTAGCAGTGACTCCTTCGTGTAGCTGTGGCAGAATATTCTCACCATCACTGGGGGCCAGGGAGGCAACACCCTTCCCTGCTTCCCTTCAGGACCTCAGTGTAAGGTTTTGTACCTAAACAGGGTGAGGAAAGGCTTCCTTTGGGAAGCTCAAGGAAAGAATCCCTGGGATTTGGGTGAGGGCAAACAAAGCAAATATTTCCTTCATGGCAGATGTTCATATAACTGCTCTGAAATTTGCTTATTTTAATCTTGTGGGATTTCCAATTTCAGAATCAATTCCCCAGTGTGCAGTCTTGGTTGTCAGAAACTGGGGTGGAAGAAAAACACAGGTAGGAGTTCTGATAGGGGAAAAAACCCCTACTGGCTACTGAAAAACTGACTGCCAGTCCTGCCAGTGCTGTCTAGTCTGCTCAGAGTTAATATTTTTTCAGCTTATTTCCTCAGAAATATGACTGTTATTTTTTCCCCTGGTTTCACGAAACCAATTTGCATCTGAGATGCATTTTCTGGGACCTCGGCAGTGATGGGACTGGCATTGCCTCTCTAAACAGAGCACCATATGCTTCCTTCTGTGTGTGTTTGCTGCCTGAAAAACCCTCCCAGATAATCTCCTCGGCTGAGTACATGACAAAGTACCAGCAAGGCGCTAGCACACAAATGCTGACACTCCTGCAAAAGGGGAGAAGTGATAAATGCTTTCCTGTGTAAAGAAAAAGATAAGGACGTATTTTGGGAACCAAGCTGACGGTTGCAATACCTGTGAGTATTTTTAAATTGAGATCAGGAATGTAAGGAAAGGTAGATAGAGGCTCTCATTAAATCTGCATTGGTGTATTTGAAAAACAAACACTGTATGTTACTTTCAAAGTGTCTCTTATCAGAGATGCAAGGAATTGCACTGGGGTTTTCAAATGCATCTGAAGATGAAGGGCCTTATTTCCTTTCACATGAACTTAGCAAGAGCTACTCCCAGATCAAACCTGGGGCTTTTCCTTTTAGAAGTGGAAATTCTTGTTTTTTGGTCAAGCAAATAACAATGCAAATTTCAGAGAATACACATTATTCAGCCTTGCTGGGAAAACCCACCACATCTGAGAAATGGCTTAGTAAGGAAAATGCTGCTTTTCAGACAACCTGCCTGGCTGTGTTGGTCCCAGTTCTTCTGTGGTTTTAGGGCTGTCTGTCCTTTGGGAGTGCTGTGTGGATTTGGTGATGTTTGTCTGGATCTCCTGCCTGCCAGCACCGGCTGGAAATGAGATGTAAGTAAACATTTTGATCAGCTTTGGTTTAAACGGAGCAGCTGCTGCAGGGACACTCTCCCTGCAGTCCCTGGCCAGGACAGGGACAGCTGCTCCATCTGACGCCGGGGGCTCTGCTCCTGGCCCGCAGACTCAGGCACGCTTCTCCCGGAGTCTGGGAAGCGTTTAGCGTGGGTACCAACCCAAGTGCAAGCAGTGTCCCTGGAGGGGGACCCTGCTCTGCCCATCCCCTCACAGCCCCTCCTGCCTCCGCTCCCGGCTGCCCGGGAGGGTGTGGGGGACCGCTGAACGGTGGCAACGTTGCTCAATGAATCAACGCTGCAGCAGCAAATGATGATAAATCACCCTTTGTGCCCCCACTGGGAAGGTTTCACAATGATCATTAACCCTCAGAAAGTCTTGTGCTTCCTGTGGAGGTTTAATGATTGCACTCCAAGCTCCCAGATAAGTCACGGGCTGGGCTGTCACCAGCAGCAGGGGGGAAGGATTCCTCACAGGAGGTGTTATTACTTTGTCAAATCTGCAAAAGGAATAAACATCACTTGAATTCTGGCAGACAACCACGATGAACAGGTCGGTGCTAATCTCCACGGGCAGCAGGTAGGGCTGCACAGGTGTTGCTGCTCTTCTGCCTGGCCAGTCCTTTGCTAATTATCAAAGCACAGAGATTTCCCTCCGTCGTTCATTCTGCTCAGCTTCTCCCCATCAGGATCATTTATCTCTCAGAGACACTCCCTGTGCCTGTTCAGAGCGAGGGCCGCAGTTTTACATTCCTAATCCGTGGGCTCTCGTTTCCAATTCGCCTCCTGCTGCCGTTCATCACCGCGGGCTGTGTTTATAGGAGCAAGCCAAGCTAAAGCTGTCCTCCAGCTCTTCCCTCGGAGCCGGCAGCCTCATTCCTAATAACCTGCTTCTGTAGTGTCCATCATCCCTCCTCCAGGCTGCCCCTGCTTCTGACTTGCTGTGGATTATCTGTGGATAGAGGTGTCGTAGAATCACGGAACTGTTTAGGTGGGAAATCCCTCTAACACCGCTGAGTCCAGCTGCCAAGGCCCCCCCTAACCCATGTCCCCAAGTGCCACATTTACATGTCTATTAAATCCCTCCAGCGATGGGGACTCCATCACTGCCCTGGGCAGCTGTGCCAGGGCTGGACAGCCCTTTCCATGAAGGAAATTCTCCTAAAGTCTGATTGAAACTGTCCATCTGTGCATGCATGGGGGCACTGATGGGATCACCCTGGTAACCTGAACAGCTTTGCCCAGCACAGGCAGCTCCAACAGCCAGGAAGGCAAATGTCTGTGCTGCACTGCGAGTTCTGGTGGGCAGAGGGAACAGCTGCCGTGTAAGAACTGAAAACAAAGTGGGAACATCATTTCGGAATGCTCCCATGGCTCCTGTGCCTTGACAGCAGCGTCTCATTCCTCGCTCCTGCCAGCCCCACGCAGGCAGCGCTGCCCAGCTGCCGGCCCTGGCTCTCTGCAGATCCCCTGGCAGCAACAGGGCCATTCATGGGGTTTGTGTTTCTGTAACAGGACCACCACAGCTGTGAGGAGACCAACAGCAAGGCAAGAACAGTCATGTTCTTAGAAGTAGACAATTACGCAAGATGCTCCTGTTTCCATAAAAGACAGCAGCAGCTTAGCCAGGAGCTGTAAAACTTCTTGAGTTCAAAAGTTGCTTCATTAGTGAATAGCCCCAAAACTTCCTGAGAAGGAAGTAATCTGTGCTTCAGATGAAATGTTCAAGTAATTTGAAATAGTATTTTTGAAAGTAATTTTGAAATTAATTTTATTGTAATTTTGGAAGGGTCAAGATGCACAGAACTATCCAAGTACAATTTTCTTGAAACCAAACACTCTGGAGAGTTTAAACGGGGGTTTTGTGAACAGTCACAACAATCCTGTTGTCTGTAAGCACCAGGCGTATTAATGAGGCAAAAATTCCCTGAAATAATAGCTTGATCTAACTAAAAACTTCCAAATTCCGAGGGTGTGGAGCATCATGTGCCCCGAGTGCAGAGCGTGCAGGTAAGTGGGCTCTGCGTGCAGTGCCAGTGTGGGGAGCAGTGGAGCCTCTGCTGCCCCTGTGCTGTGCAGTGTCCTCTCCAGGGAGCCCTGGGAGCTTCTCCTTGGAGCTGGCCTTGGAAGAGAGCTGGCTGAAAAGCCTCAGGCCACAGCTGGGCGCAGAGGTTTGGGATGCAGGTCCCAGTACTTCTGCTCCCCAGAACATGAGCCTCTAGAAGCCGAAAAGCTGGGAAGGGGAAAGGGTTTTTCTGCTGCCCTAAACCTTTGCAAAGCTTTTCCCCTTCACTTACGTGCTGCAGGGTGATGGGGAGTAAATAGCCCTACAAAGCTGTAAGTGCTGTGTAATGCACTGACTGCCCAAATGGATCTGTGTCCCCCTGACAGGTCTCTTCCCTGCAGGGAACTGCCAAGTGCCCGGGGAGTGATTGTGGATTCCTGCTACGAGCTGATGGCCCTGGCTCTGCCTTCACGAGCACAGTTCTGTGAGCCCAGCCTGTGGATCCACCCCAAGCCCTCATCCACGGGAAAACAGGCATGCTGCTGGTGTTGGGGTGGGTGGGCTGTGGCAGGAGGATGCTCTGTGTGTCATCCCGCTGTAAAGGGGCAGCAGCAGCACCTGCACTCCTTGTCCCGTCCCAGGTGAGTGCCATTCCTCAGGGAGTGGAGGTGTCCTGCTAACTACGGCCTCCCCATGTGGAGCTGCTCTGAAGCAGTGATGGGGGGGGCAATGAGGACCCCACTGATGGCATTTTCTATCCTAGTTTTGGGTTTCTTACAGCTGCTTTCATGCTCAACTCCTCCTTAAAGCTGACCTTTCTACCCCAGGCTCCTCCATCCATTTTTATGATGGTGCTTGTCTGACTGAGCTGTTGCTCACTAATGTCAGTGGGAAAAAGAGAAAGCTATTGGAGCCCTTCCATGTCTTGCCTGCTTGAAGCTCCCAGAAGTCTCACTCAGTGCATTTGTTTTGTTAGGATGTTACATCAAGTGTTGATTTTTTAGGGACATATTTTGCTTGGTGTCCTCGATTTCACTATTTTGGTCTCTGGGTCACTGTGCTGCTGTTGGGATGCTGTTGGAAGCACAAGGATGCATCTTTGGGAGTGTGCAGGGCTCCGCTGGGATGTGCCTGGGGATGGGGTGTGTTAGATCTGCCCCTTGGCACAGCCTGCACAGGGCTGCAGCCCCTCAGTCCTTGGAGCATTTATCCAAGGACAGACGTGAGTCATGGTTGCCTCCTCTCGGCACAAGGACATTTAGGAAGATAATAGGTGGGAAAAATAACAGTTGATCCTGAGGCTGAAACTGGAAGCCGTTTCTGAATATAAATTAGAATGTGACCTCAAACTGTCCTGGTTCCTGTCTGCTTGGCAGTGTCTCTCCTTGCCCGAGTCCAGCCTTTGTTTTTCCTTTGTCCCTCTGTCGCTTCCATATTGGAACTCTCTTATTTGTCCTGTGACTGGCACAAACCTGTGCCTACACATGCAAGACAATGCAGCCTGTCGGGAAATGGGCGCTCTTCATCCCGCTCTGTGGTGACAGGAGAATCCCATGTTAATTCTGCGGGGTTGGCTGTGGGCCTCCCTCTGTTTCCCATGGGCATGGGCAGTCTGTTTCTGTAATGGAGTCCCTGAAATCTCTCCCAAGGCTTAGAAAATGGAACTTTTCATGATCCAACACTGTCAGAATGGGAGCTGTTGTAGCCTCTGTGCCAGCTCCCTGCTGCTGCAGCCATTCCCTGGTGCTGCTCGGCCCGAGGAGGCCGCGGGGCCGGAGCCCGGCTGGGCAGTGGGGTGGGCACGGGGACCTGGCACCACCGGTGTCACCACGTCCTCCACACAGCAGGAGGGGTTTGCTTATGCACACAGATCACTTGTGGAGGCACTATAGATGTACAGGAGAGCTGCAGGGCTGGCTGAGGATCCCGGGCAAGGCCTGGGCTCAGCTCTGTTTGCTGGGAGGCTGCGGCGGGTGGCGCAAAGGCAGCATCACCCGGCAGGGTCTGGGCTGGCGTTGTCAATTCCTCGTGTCACGGAGTGTTTGGGAGCAGCAGCCCAGCTCCCCCCTCTCCTGTCACTGGGGATCAGGAGGAATTTCCATGAGCTCGTTGTGCTGCTGTGGTACAAGCAGAGTGTCAGTGCAATCAAACAGTCACCACGGCCCTGCTTAATCAGAGTGTACAGTTTATTTTTTCACATAGTAAATTTGCTATGATCTAGGTCAGTGCTTGCGACACCAAAGTCCCCTTCCAGAGCTGTTTGTTAAGCTTTAAAGCCCCCACAAAACTCAAACGTACAAGGGCTTTCAGACTTCCAGGTTGTAGAGTGGCCCTTGCTGGGTTTTGGCACTTGGCTCTCCAGGGGGAAAAAGTTCGGATTCCTTTTTCTGGCTTACACTCACTGTCCTTTGCTTTGCCAAGCTCAGAGTACCAGATTTGCTTTCCCCTCCCACAATTTCATTAATCATGAACAAGCTTTTGTTTCAAATAAGAGAGATGTGAGGAGAGCTGTGGTCAATAAGCACAGGCCAAAGGAGTAACTAGGAATATTGATTGGGAATGAAGGCCTGGTGTAATAAACTGCTGTCTGGAAGGAAAACTAGATGCACACAGAGGGCCCAGGTTGCTCTTCCCATGGACTTTCAGAAAGGAGTAAGAAATTTTTTTTTTTTTTTAATTGAATCACTTGGTGGTAATAAATTACCAAATTTTCTGTCATTGCAAAGGTCCATCCTCTAAAAGTAGGACTTGGTATTTTTTTTCTTCCCTGGTTCAGAGCACCAGCCTGGTGTGCTCATGTGCTGCCATTTGTCCTCGCCTACTTTCATTTTAATTTGATGTGTCACCATAAAAACGGGGTGACTGAGCAGCTTCAGTTCTTGGCACACTGGATTTCATGGAGTTGGTGAGGAAAGCAAGCAGTAAAATTTGTTTCCTTCAGCAAGACTTGGCGTGGCCCCTGGTTTGTCAGGTTGGATTCCTCAGTGCAGTGTCACATTAAGGGACACCGTGGGACACTGGGGCAGGGCTGAGCTGTGGCCGCAGGACACTGGAGCTGCTGAGTCCAAGGTACTGCTGCCGAAATTCCCAGTGTGGTGGGCGCCTCTGTGTCACACGGCCGCCCTCGCTGGTGGCTGTACATGCTCCCCTGGGTTCCTCTGCCCTGGGCTCAGCTCTCTGCAAGGACCTCTCTCCTGAGGAGAGTGTGGGAGCTGGGCTGGGTTAGTCTGGAGAAGTCTGAGAGGGGATCCCACCAATCCATACAAACATCTCCAGGGGCTGTCAGAGGATGGTGCCAGCTCTGTTCAGCGGTGCCAGTGACAGGACGAGGAGCAATAAACTCAAACACAAGGAGTTTCACCTCTACATGAGGAAGAACTTCCTTCCATGGAGGGTGGCAGAGACTGGAACAGCTGCCCAGGGAGGGCGTGGAGTTGTCCCTGTGATGCAGTAACAGGTCCTGCAGTCACCAGTGCTGTCTCCACACCCACACCCCGTCCTGAAACAGCTCATGGCCAGTACAGATGGGATGGTTGCTTACTGATATTATTATTCAATTTTCTGAGTATTTGAGCATTGTTTCCTAAAAGGTGTCATGGCAGTGAGATACCACCTCGAATTCCTATGGCTTCCCTACTTTTCTGCAAAACCACACAGCACCTTTTTTGCTAATGAGTGTTATGAATAATTAAAACTAAATTGCAGCTCTCAAAAGAGGCAAGCAGACAGAGGGAGTGAGCCTCTCTCCTTGCTTCCTTGGCATGGAAGTGCCAGAGCTTCACTGTCCATCTCACTGCTCTTCTACAGGGAAAGACTTTAAAGGCTCATGAGCAGAGTTCCAGGAGCCATCAGAGTTGGGGCGCTGTGGGCCTCCATTACTGTTCTGTTCTCAGGGCTGATCTATTATTACAGACTCTTGCACTTTGTGCAAACCAATTAAAATGAATAAGTGTACTCTGATCTAATATCCAAGTCACTTTTTGGCACACAATCATTCATCATAAATGCACATAAAGCTAGAATTCAATTAATCAGCTCATACAAAGAGCCTGTCTCTTGCTATTTTTTCCTAATACATTTTTTTTCTTTGAATAAAAATGTAATTGTCAGTGCAAAATATCAAACTAGAGCCACATAACAAATAACTATGGATTTGTAATTAAGCCAAATAAAGCCTAAGATGGAGTATAAAAGGCAGAGAGCTGAAATCCAATTAAAACTTATTATGAGAAATACAATGCCAGGATTTTTTCAGGCGGAGAGCAGCATACTCTGGTCTGTAAGAGAACACTGTTATTGGATTTGATAATGAAACCCGAGGTCTGCTTCCGTGAGTGCGGAGCAAACAGCAAATGGCAAGAGGAGCCAGGGACACAGGAGGGAGGCTGGAAGGGCCCGTTATCTGCTGCAGTAACCAGAGCCCGGCTCTGGCCATTTCCCCTCCTCCAGGGCTGCACTTGACTCGCAAGGAACAAGTGATTAATTCTGGTTGCCCAGGATGGAGCTGCTCTCGCTGGTGTTTGTGTTCAGGAGAGCAGAGAGTTTTCCACGAGTGTGGCCATTAGTGCAGGACGCCCAGAGAGGGACACGAGGGCTGGGCTGGGCAGGAAACGCCGGCAGGGACAGGGAGAAGGTGGCAGCTCCTCGTGATCACGGAGTTTGATCCCCCAGCCCTCACTGCCAGCATCCTCCATCCTCCTGCCGTGCCTGGCCCGGCATCGGGGCTGGAAGGGATCGGCACCATCGCTGCTGCCTCTGGGAAAGGAGGAAAATAACAAACCTTCAACCTTGTCTATGACTGACTTCACACACTGGCCTGACTAATCATTATTTCTCAAACAGAAGTGGTTACAAATATAAATTGGTTGGTGAGGTCATTTTTCTTTCACTTTTTTCCCAGTCAGAAAGCTTCTTAGACATGGAAAATGAATGTGTGAAGTTAGCCTAGTCTGAAAACAACTGGACTTTGCTTAAAATGAAGAAAAAATAGATTAGATTTCTCTTCCCAGAATTCTCATTGTTCCAAAATAACTGTAATTATTCCCTTTTTCTTTTTTGTTATTGAGTTCTTCCATTGTGTATCACATAATTCTCTTAACCAGCAGATTATTCCTGGCCTTGCATTTTATTCTGACCCTACCCTTTTTAAAAGTATTATTATAGGTACAACTCCCGTGTGCCTGTTTCATGTCTTTGTAGCATTAATGGTCTCTTGAATAATACCCAGCTGTGTTGTTTACCCCTTCTATTTTTGCTAGTGGCTGTCACTGGTTTTGCAGCTCAGTGTTTCTTCCTCCCTGTGACTTTTGTGTGGATCAGCCTGGGCGAGGCTGAGGATGGAAAACGAGCTGGGGCCAATACCTTCCCTCCCTATGGTTAATGCTTGTCCTGCCGCTTCCATACCTGGGCATCCTCCATCTCCATGGCTTTATTTTCCAACTGCCTTGACAACCAATGTCCCAGCCCCAGGAGATCCCTGTGCAGCCCCAGGAGCCCTCCAGGACCAGGCACAGCAGTTCCACCAGCACAAGGGAGTCCCCTGGATGCTGGTGGGTGCAACCTGCCCCTTGCTTTCCTCCAAGGGTGGAAACCCAAAGTGGGGTGGAGTGTCCCCAACACAACTGCACCCTCGAAATGTCTGTTGTGGAGCCTGGGGAAAGCCGGGGTGTTTTACAGAAAAGAGATCCTTCTTGTTTTCAGTAAACTGATTTTCAGAAGTGTCCAAGACATTGTGACCCAGCTTTGTCAGGCGAACAGGTTGGAGCCCTGAAGATGCTGTTCCTGCTCCTGCCCACGTGGCTGGGAGCAGCTGGGAGCTCAGGCACAGGGGGTGGGCACAGAAGAAACCTGGCCTTTGGCTCTGTTCCTGCAGCCTCAGCTGCAGGGTGCTGCTCCCAGCCGGCTCAGGGACAGATTGAACGGGACGTGCTGCTGCCCTTGGCTTCACCCGCTCTCCTCCGTGCCCTGAGCATCCGACACCCCCGGCCCTCACCGTTCGGTCCTCAGTTCCACACAGGGAAAACCCTCGACTTGGGCACTGCATGGGGAAGCTGTGTAAGGCAAGAGGCATTCATGGGTTAAATACTGAAATCTTCTGCAGCCAAAATTGGAGACATTTTTTCAAAACAGCTCTTCCGTGCCTCTGAGTGTCTGAAGTGGTTCTGAGCTCTTGGGGAAGTGCAGCCGTTCCCGGTGTGACCTCAGAGCAAACATGAAAGAATGAACAGTCACGGACACAGGGACGACTCCAGCTGGCCCCAGCTATGAGCAGCTCTTAGGAAATCCTTGATTAGCATTCACTTATAACATAATCTCTTGTTCTTTTTCAGCTTTTATTAACAACACCTGTAGCAAGCAACGGGGAAATGAGGTGACTCTTCTCACCAGATGGAGAGTAAGAGAGAAAAAGCACCTGAAATCAGAGAGGGAACAAGATCCCAGTTTGTGTGGCTGAATTTGAGATGGGAACAAGACACCCTCTTTGAGTAATTTGGTATTTTTTGTATTGAAACAAAGTACTGAGCAGTCAGCCTAGGCACTGTCAAACACAGTTATTAACATAAGAGGTAAATAACAAGTATTAAAGTTGTCTGGTGGAGACAGCAGCAAGCATTAACTCGTGGGTAGAGACTGAATCCCAGCATTCAGCTCCTTGTGCCTCATAGCCACATCCACCCCAAAATGTCTTCTGCCATCTATTAATTCACCTGCCACACATCTCCTGTCTCTGAATTCTGACCCTCATTTAGCAGCCCTAACCTCAGCCCATCGCCCTGGTAGTTAATAACGTCCCTGTGCAGGTGCTGGTGACGTGTGATCCATCCTGGCTCCGCAGGCTCTTCGTTAACAATTAACAGCATTAACAACACTCTCGATATCATGTCAGCAGCTCGCTCATCACTGTGGGGCTGTGAGGGGCTGTAATTGGAACCATCTGTTTGAAGGTTTCTGTTCTCTTCAGCTTGCTGATGGAGCTGTCTCTCCTGCTCTTGCTCAAGCAGAGCCCATGGAGAAGAATTCCTTCCCAATATCCCATCTATCCCTGCCCTCTGGCAGTGGGAAGCCATTCCCTGCGTCCTGGCACTCCAGACCCTTGTCCCAAGGCCCTCTTCACCTCTTTTGGAGACCCTTTGCACACTGGAAGGGGCTGCGAGGTCTCTCTGGAGCCTTCTCTTTCCCGGGTGAACACCCCCAGCTCTCCCAGGCTGGCTCCAGGGGATGGGTATTTGGTGCTTAGCAGTGACTCCATCGGGCTGAATCCTGGTGACTCCCATGCTGGGAACTGTGGATCGTCCCCAGCCAGGTCAAGGAGGTTACAGGCAGTGCCTGTCTGAGGGGCTGTTATGGCCATGCAGGTGGCTCTTCCTTCAATTGGTTGCACACTGAAAACAAAAATTTGGCTCAGGTGGAGTCCTTTTCTCGTGTCTCTTCAGGATGGAGGGAAGCACTCTCCTCCCTCCTCACAGGTACCAAAGGCTTCCTCGGGGACCTCCAGAGCTGCTCACGGAGTGCCCACGGGTGGGGAATGACTTCTGGGAAGCATTGGTGGCCTTGGCACCTTGGGGGATGCTCTGCCCTCCCTTGGGAGAATCATGGGAAGCCCCAGGTGGGTCCCAGAGCCAGCGCTGCCGGAGCAGCCCCTGAACCCTGCGCAATTATGCATGCGAGCTGCTTCTGAAATTAGCTGCACATGTTTATATTAACATGCAAATAAAGCAGCTTCAAATAAACCAAAATATGAAAATGTCTCTTCATTAGGTTCGGGTTTATGGCATAATTGATTGGGGGGGGTGCAAGGCTCTGATTACCTTCCTGACGCTGGAGGGATCCACAACAATCACACTGATAACAAACCATTAAACATATTCTATTAAATTACTGGTAATTCTGAAATAGCTCAATATTGCACATGGGTTCATTTAATTTTTATGTAAATTCTATCCCTGATTTTGCAAAGTCGTAATAGTTTAACAGCAGATTAGGCTAAATTATTTTAATTGAATTTTATGTGAATTTTTTCATTCTCCCTTTAAGGAACCCATTCATAAAGGTTTTTCTTTCAGACGTTGTGCACAGAGAGAACTGGATGCTGGTGCCAGCTCTTCCAGCTTCACTGTGGGCCACCATGCCCACTTGGATTTGAAATCCAAGTAAATCCAAATGTTGCTCATTTCACGTGGGATGTTCAATTAGGAAGGAAATACTGAGTCTGGAAATAGAACTAGAGGAGAGCAAAGGAAGCATCAAATTTGGGAACACTTTTTCCAGAGGGTCAATACCCTGAGGGTTTGGGCCATTTTTTATCTTCATCAGGTGGATTTTTTCATTGCTGAGATTTGGATCAGAATTCCTTACCTATTGTTTAGGTGATGTGCTGGATTTGGACTGCTTCTCACTGACCACTTGCTTAGAAACAGCATCTAAGCTGCACCTAATGGTTGGTGCTGCCAGGATCCGTGTCCGTGGGCTCCATTGGATGTTCCCACGTGGCTGCTGGCAGCCCTGGAGTCGGGAGCAGACACCAAATCCACGCCTTCATGAGGCAGCACTGGTGGAGCAGCCCCTGCTGTGACACCCTGTGGAGCTCTGGGACAGGGCATCCGTGGGTGGTGATGTGAGTTTTTCTCTTTGGATCTCTGAGCTTTGCTTTCTGCTTTTGTCTCTCTTTTTCTGCAGTTATTCTATTAATACAATATTTTAAATGTCTTAACCAAAATAATGTCAAAGGATTTCTCCTTGGGTAAGTGTGCCAACAGTAATCACTGCTACGTCTGGAACAATTGGAATAAAGGAAGTGTCTCTCTGCTAACGATCCCTCATTTGTACTGAAGTCATTTCTGCAATTGTTTCAAGGAATGCTTGGCTGTGGTGTTGGGTTCTGGGATCCAAGTACACCTGTGGAAAAGGCCCAGCTGTTCTGCTCCATGGCCACGGTGCTGTCATTCCAGAGCCTGGGAGCACTGGGTACTTGAGGGGTCATTTCAGGAGATTGGAGCTCCCTGTAGTGGGAGGATTACACCTGAAGGTGCCTGAAGCCCCTGCGATGGGTCCTCCCTTTTTTCCCTTTTGCCTTTTTGAGAGGGAATCTGTGCTCAATTCCTGTCCAAAAGGCAGCTGGGATGTCCGCTGGCTGAACTGGGGGCTTTGGAGTGGTGATTTTAAATAATCTCACTTGTCAACCACGGAATCAGACATTTATGTGGGGCTGCAGCTCTAACAGGGCTTGGGCCGCAACTCTGAGATAGTTTTATAAATGCCTCTGAATTATTCAGTGTAAAAAGGCCCCTAATTATCTTAATTGACCGATGAGTCAGTCCATTGAAGGCACCTGGCTTTGGAGTGAGCCAGCGGGGGCCGGGGAGAGCCGGGCCCTGCCGGGAAGGGGATGAAAGGGCTGAGAGGGGGCAGCGCTTCAAAGCCTTGGCCCCAGGAAAGCTTTGTTGTCTGAGGTTTGTTTCTTTTAAACATTTCTATTTTCGAGAGTTGTTTGGATACCAGAAGACGGTTATTTTTAGATCCATTTAGAGCGTGTTTTTGTGCAGCTCCTGTTTCCCAGCTCCATTAAGGAGCTTTCCGGGGAAGCCGCTGTGTCCCAGCGCTCCCTGAGGATGCTCCTGGGAGTGCGCAAAGCTCCAGGAACGAGCGGATGGATGAGCCCATGAGTCACGGCTGCCGCCCTAATGCACTGCAAAGGCATCCGTGCTGATGGGTAATGGGGCTGCATTCCAGGGCAGAGCCTCCGGAACCTTCGGGAGCTTGGGGCCGAGGGGGCTGTGCAATCCCGCGTACCAGAGTCCTGCTAATTCCTTGGACCTGGCGATTTGTACTTTGGTTGGCTGGTTACAAGGAAAAATCTGTTTGAGGTACATGTAGATAATGTTTTGAATGTGAGATATGTCCTAATGCAATTCTTGTTTTAAAAAGAAAAAATATGACTTTTGAATGAAGTCACAATAAGCAGAATATTTTCAAATGTTCAAGCCAAATCGAGCTAGAATTCGGTCATTTTTCCTCAGGGAAATAAATTCAAATTTAGATGAATTCAAAACATTAGTTGCATACTTTTTAATCACAAAGACTCCTGCAGACTTGAACAGAAGGAATTGTTTCAGGTGTCTCTGTGTCCTGCCTAGCTTAGTGGTAAGGCCTCACATTCTGTGCCTCAGTTTCCCCTCAGGAAGGCGTCTGGCAGCCAAAGGCACCACGTAGGGGATGTGGATGTCCATAAGGATCTTCTGTACCTTTAGGGGTTGGCCTTGCCCTAATTGCTCCGTAATTTCCCTGTCCTTCATTAGGGCCCAGAGCTGCTCCGGGGATGGGTGGCTGGAGCTGCAGCCCAGCCCCCGCGCTCCTGGGGGCTTTGTTCAGCTGGGCATTTCCAAAGGGAATTGGGAGCAAACCCTTGGACACTTGTCCCGAGTCTCCTGCTCTGCGCCCCGCGAGCTTTGGGGCAGGGCAGGGCTCGGGAGGATGAGCCCAGCTGGGCTCTGGCTGGGAACGTCCCCTCCAGCTGGGCAGGTAAAGGTGTTCCACACCCTGCCAGAGGGGAGGTGGCAGACTCAGGGGAGACATGTGAGCAAACACAGCACTTCAGAAGGAATTTTTGGCAGATACATTTTTCAAAATAAATGTGAAAATATATAAACTAACTTGGCAAAATGCAACAAGCTGTGAAGATTATCAGATGGACAGGAGGAACACCGACTTTCTCCAACAATAATTAAAAAGCAAATGTGAACACCAAAAGAAACAGGGATTTGGGAGCATGATGAATGTGGAACTTAATGGGTTTTGGGCTATGTTTTGCCTTTTCCTGCCTGGGAATATCAGTCTGGAAAGCTGTGAGTCTGTGGAAGCCTATGCTGAGTGCTAAGTCCTGGTGCCTGAGGGGATTGGCAGGGGCTGGATGTACCCCACAATGAGGAGGGGTCACAAAGTGTGTCGGGAGGGAGTTCAGCTCCTGGTTGGCTTGAAGGTGATATTTAGCTGGCTCTTGCATTTGCTGGGCTTCTTGTTGCAAGCTTCTTTTGTTGTTTTTTTTTTCTTTGGCTTTTCAGTAATTTTTTAAAGTGCTAATTAGAGAATTAGGAACACTCACCTCCCACTCATCAATTCGTCATGTTCTGCTTTGCCACAGTAATTCCAATAAAGGATTTTGGTAATCTCCCTGCGATGCAGAGTCAGTTTAACACAGACACACCTAAAGCAGAAACATGTTATTTCATTACAAAGACACAACTGGAAATGTGAAAACACAGCAAAGTCGTGCACAAGAGCTTGTTTACAAATGGAAACACCTCCCTACGGCTGTAATGAAATGGGGATTTTTCTTGGAAAGAGTTAATTTTTGTACCTCACAGTCTGTGTGGGTGAGATGAGCAGAGGGGAGTGGTGTCCCCCGGGCTGAGGCTGTGCTGCCTCAGTGTCAGAGGTTTTCTGGTTTCTAAACCTGTAGCAACTCCAGCAGCTCAGTGTAAAGGCATCTTCCCTGGCAATTGTCTATTAAATGATCCCCACAGGTGCCGAGGTGCAGTACAGGCTTGGTGGGAGGGGTGGGAGTGAGGCACCAAAGTGGTTCACCATTCGCTCAGTCTCCATGTTTTATGTCAGACTTTTAATATAATTTAATTTTGCCATTAGTTTCTAAAACCTGTCGTGTCTGAAATCCCACATATTAAGAAGGCCTGTTTAATGATGATATATCCAATCTTTTCTCCCGTTGTGATATTAATTCTTGAGAATGAAAATTAAAAAGAAGCAATGAATGTTATTTCAGTAAATTTACTGGAAGCAATTAAACTACAAACACATTTTTTATGACTGCAGAGTGTAGCCAGTATTAGGAAACGTAATTTTTTCCTCTGCTGACTATATACTCCCCTTCAAGCAGAAGTTGAAACTATCTATAGAAATTATACTCTTTTTCAGATATTTTTCCTCATCTTTGTGCTTGTATCTTGCACAATGTTAAATCCCATCCTCTGAGCATGAAAATCTTATGTAGGTGTGAAGGTCATTAATTTTAATTTAATGGAACTTTTTTACACTTGCTAGAAAATGAGGATTAGTCTGAATGAGTTTCATTAAATAAACAGAGCAAATTAAAATTTATAATACAGCCCAGAAGAGATGAGAATCATCTCATCAAATGCCAGTTAATGGGCAAGCACGACCAGCGTGGCAGGATGGAGTGAGGGGGGCTCGGTGCAGAGCCAGAGAAGCCTCTTGGTGACAGAGCAGCGCCTCGGGAAGGACGGGGAGCTGCTGGGAGCCCTCCTGGAGCCGGGCTGGGAGAGCTGGGGAGTCCAGCCTGCACAAGAGACGGCTTCTTCCAGGGCCTAAAGGAGCTCCAGGAGAGCTGGAGGGGGACTGGGGACAAGGGATAGAGGGACAGGACCCGGGGAATGGCTTCCCAGTGCCAGAGGACAGGGCTGGGTGGGATATCGGGAAGGAATTCCTGGCTGTGGATGTGGTGAGGCCCCGGCACAGGGTGCCCAGAGAAGCTGAAAAGCTCCAGTGCAAATTTATTCCTAAGGTTTGAATCGTTTCCCTTCAGACCGGCAGCCGCTGCTCTCTTTGCAGATGCCGGGATGTGTTTCACGGATCACGACGCGCTCCCAGAGCCGCTGCTCCGGGGGCGGGGGATGCTCAGCGCTCCCCTCGCCCAGCGCCCCCGCTGCTGCTCCGCGTTCCCTCAGCCGCTCCAAGGCTGATTTCTCTGCCTAATGGATCCTCTTACACCTCCTTTGTCCGCTGAGGGGTTTGATGGCTGTGAAAATCAAAGCAGTTAAATATCCGGGATTGGATTAGCAGCACAGAGGCCGCCTTCCAGTAAAGTCTGCATCTCCATTGCCAACGATCCTTTTACTCCAGACTGGCACGGAGTAGCTCCTCTAAGTAGCTCCTTTGCGCTTTGTCTTTGGCATCTCTGGTTTATTTGATTAATAATACACTGGACTGCATGCAACTTCTTTCCCACTGGTAATTCTTAAATATCCTTCATGTGGAAAGGTCTCCCAGCGCTGTATTTTGGAAGCAGTCACTCTTGCTGCTCCGTGCGGGGACAGGCAGCAAACGCTTTGCCAAAAGGAAAAGATAAAGTCTGTTGGTTGCTTGACTTCAGCCTCTTTAGATTGAAAAATGTAGTTCAGTGTTTCTGAGTGAAGTTTGATACTCTCTGCAAAAGAAACAAGCTGGTACGACTGCAACAGCTCAATGTCATCATGGAATTTTTTAGTAATGACGTTGCTATTCCTGGAAAATAAATGGAGCCCTCAGCACCTTTGCTGTGGGTGACATCGGAGCAACATCTGTAATTCTGCACCTCCTCTGGTGTCGTTTTGGAACTGCTGAACCAGCTCCCGGCAAAAGCAGCCTTGGATCAGCAGCTTGATATTTATATCTTGGCTGGGAGCGTGTGTTTGCTGGGATCATTTGTCTCTGCAGAACAATAGCTGTAGTACATGAAAATACATTTTCTGCCCTTCTCCTTCGCCCCCGGTGCTGATGTCACCTGAGCCACTCGTCCTGTTGCCATCTCCCTTTGCAGAGCACTGCCTATTTCTGCAATTTATTTTCCTTTTTCTTCGTTAAGATTGGGAAAAAAAAATGATTGTGGGGTTTCAGCTGAGCCAAAGGCTGGGCCAGTCCTTTGCAGCCTAAGAACAAAGCTGCGTGGGTTCCCCCCAGGTCAGGGGGATGAGCTCGCAAGGAGGGGCACTGCTCCCCCAGGGACAGGAGGAGGTGTGGGAAATGCCCATTTCTCAATCGCCCACAAAAGCAAACGCTGCCCGCTGAGCCCGGGCCTCCCGTGCCGGGGACACCGAGGCTGGAAAATACTCCAAGATCGAGTCCAGCCTTTGACCCCTCACCACCTCGTCCACTCTACCAGACCCTAACCCTTGGCTTTTGTCTGGCTTCAAAGAGTCTGAATTCACTTTTTCAATAGAATGAGATTTAAAAATAATTAAACAGTAAGTTTGGTGAATCAAAACAATCATCTGAAAATGCCAAAGCAAACTGGTTTGAGTTTGTGAAAGATTTTTAATGTTAATTTAGTAAATATTTTGATCAACTTGAATTTGATTGATTTGACTTATTGGTCCTGTTTTTTTTGACATAGAAAGTTTTAGCTCAGTTATTCACTGAGCTCCAGTTAGGCTTTAACAGTTTAATGCTGGAGATCTATAAGCATGCCCAAACGTTTCATTTGCAACTGGTAAATTTTAGAATTTATTCTCATAGTCATAAAATAGTTGGTTGACTGGAATCCAATTGTTATGTTAGTTTATTTTTTGTCTGGCTTTAAACTGACCCACTGAACAATCGATTTGCTGCATGAGGTCTTTTTTTGTCTGACAGGAGAACAGCATTTGTTCCACAGCAGGAGTCAACTGTCAATAACCAGTAATTACAAAATTTTTAAAAATGCAGATTTGTTTCTCTACAATTGAAAGAATTTTAACCAGGGCAGTCTAAAATACATAAGAAAGAAAAATTTTAAAAGGATGAAATTGGGAGGAATTAATTTTTGCAGGGTGACTCCTGAGTTTCGGCCAAGGTGGACGGGGATCTGCCAGGACCTTGGATTAAAGAGATTCAGCTTCAGGGAAAGTGAACTGTGAGGAGCAAAATTAGCTCATATGATAAATAAGGTTTCCTCCCTGGGATGGGCTGTCCAAGGCCTGTGGGCACCAGGCAGAAGTCGAGACCTGGAAAACTGTTGGAAGAAAAGGTTTTCTGGTGGAATTCCATGGGGCAGATGGGGAGCAAACAACTCTGCAGCTGAGGTTGAGGTGCACTCCCCATCTCTGGAAGTGCCCCAGGCCAGGGACAGGGCTTGGAGCAACCTGGGCTGTGGAAGGTGTCCCTGCCCATGGCAGGGGGTGGAACAAGATGAGCTTTAAGGTCTCTTCCAATCCATGCCCTTTAATTTTGAGGTAATTAAGTCATTAATTTCCTTTAAGTATTTAGATGTGCAGAATGGAAAGCAGAAACCTGGGTGCAGCCTTTCCAATATTGTTTGAAGATGGATTACAGGATTTTGGCCTCTTAAAAATGCTTCTGTAGATTTGAGCAGATTCATTCTTGGCATGACTCTATTAACTTACAAGTGTTATTATCAAGAGCACCAAAATGCCAGCAAGCTGTGGGTGACAACGAGCCAGGGACATACAACAGAAATGATTAAGGAGCTTGAGGAACTTAGAGGGAAAGATTAAAAGAACAAAATGTTTAAATTGGATAAACAGCAACAGTGGCTGTGATAATCAGCTGCTGGTGTGTGAGGGGTGCAAGTGCCAAGAGCGTAATTTTGAAAGGGATTTAGTTAGAAGTGGGATAAACTGTAAGATGTGGATGAGACTTTTTTCTTTTAATCTTTTGAGCTGTTAGAGAACAGGGCCAGCTGGGAGCACTGCATGAGTGGGGTGCAGCAGCATTTTATCCTTCATGCAGTGCCCTGAGACTGCTCCTGCCACAGGAAACCCTGTGCTGGCTGCTCTGAAGGGATGTTCCTTTTCCTGGTTGTTTTCCCAGTGCAGCCTTAGAGGCTCAGCTCTGCACAGACACCTGTTGAGGTGAATGGAACCTCAAGTGCCTGCAGCTGCTGTTGTAGGCTTTAATGTTACAGCACGAAAATCCTGTGCCAAAATAGCATTGTGATATTCACAGGAGGGTGGTGATTCATTGGAAATTGCCAAGTTTGAATAAAATACCCATTTCTCCTGATCTGATTTACAGTGAGCACTGAATAACAGCACTGAGGAGGGCAGGGGATACTCTATGGCACCTGAGGAATGCCAGGAATGCTCTGGGGGGAGGCTGTTAAACTGGGGGAGGCAAATACCCCCAGTGCCCATAAATCCTGGTCGGTCTGACTTCACGGGTTACCCAGTAACATCAGCATAGGATATATCCTGTGCAGAGAACGAGGCCAGGACATCCTTCCTAGAGACTGCCTGGGGCAGCAGCCTGGATTTTGCTTCCTCAGCACCTGCCCTGGCGCAGGGAGGTGCTGCTGGTGTTTTAACCAGTGGTTCTAATAAAAGGGGACATCCTTGGGCTGGTTCTCTGCAGAAAGTAGCAGAAAAGCCGTTTGCCTCTGTGTGACAACAAAGCCCTTTATAATTCCAGCAGCCAGACAGGAAACACCATTTGGCAAATAAACTTTTATTGCTTGGAGTGTGTTCAGAGTGCTCTGGAAAAATGGACAGGTCAGCGGTGGAGAGAGAGGCTTCGAAGTGCTGCTGTGAGGCAAAGTGAGGAGGAGAGATCTTGCATGGATTTATATCTCTGAGGGAGATCTTTTTCAAAGAGCTGGGTCAATCCCTGGGCACACAGGCACTTCCAGAAATATTTAGAGGTGATAAATTCCACCAGAGGCAGGAAACCCCCTCGTGGCTTTGCTCGTGGGAATGTATTGATGGCATCTATTAGTTCAGGTGCCTTCCCAACACATTCCCATGCTGGGAGCTGGCTCCATCAAACCCCTGCGGCTGGTGGGAGCTGCTGGCCTCCATCTCCCACAGGCTGCAGGCCCAGGCTGTCCTGCCCTGGAGCTGGTGGAGGCAGGCATGAGTTCAGCTCCTGAAGGGTGGCTACACCCTCTGCCACCAAAGGGCCTGGTTTGGGGCCAGCCTGGGGCTTTTCTGCATTCCTGCTATGATTTGAACCTCAGCAGTGCCCTGAGCTGGCACCTTCTGTGGCCACTCGCTGTCCCTGGCCCCAGGATGTGCCTGTGCCACACAGGGGGTTCAGTGGGGTGTATGTACTCATGTACATAAACCCATTAAGTGGCTCAGTGCTGGGGAGGGAGCTGGGAGCAGGGAACAGGCTGGTGGGTGAAGGGAAGGGGCTGTGCCTGGCTGCCGGTGGGTGCCAAGCTGTTGCATGTCTGATGACTACACCTGCTGCAAAGTTTATGGGATTTTGCCCTGTGGGGTCAGGGAGCTTAAATAAATCAGATCTTCAGACCCAGAGGAATCAGTACATTCCACAATGCCATAATCAGTCTGGGGAATGAGGCTGTGCCACAGCTCCAGTTTGGGTGTCCCAGTGGTGGTGTGGGGCTCAGGATTTCCCCTGTGCTGGTGATTCCTGAGCCCCCCTGCCCGCGTGTGACACGCAAAGGGCGGCATTGTCTCCCCATTAGTGGGGCTGCCTGGCTCAGCACGGCGGTGCAGATAGGCATCTTAAAGCAAATTATAATCAGGATTCTGAGCAGAGTGAGATGAGAATTAGCTGCCTGTCTAGTGCTTTTCTGTTTATCTCCAAATGTCAGCACTCGGCACTGCAAGTTTTGATAGGAAGGCATCTGCTGCTCGCGGCTGCAGAATTAGTGAAGGAGAGAATGAGGATGTGGAGAGGGCTAATTGAATCCAGCTGCAGAGAGAGCAGCTCTGGAATATATTCACTGCAGGTCCAAAGGAACAGCAAGGGTGAGGCTAGCAGGAAGGACTCCTGTCCCTCAGAAAGTCCTGTGTTGCCAAACTCCTGGGACAGACAGGGCTGGACGTGGGGATTTCTGCACCTTAACTCGGAGCAGGGAAGGCCCATGGGGCTGAGGACACGAGCTCAGATGCACCTTCTGGCCCCGAGCTCAAAGCTGCCTCCTGGAATATCAGCCACAAGTGGCTGCTGGAGCAGGAGGTGGGGGGATTTTGTTCCTCACTGATTTTCCTGTTCCTTTGCTGCGCCTTACACTGGCAATGACATATTTGCACAGCTTCTGGGGGAGGCTTGAGGCGATGTCAGCAGCCTCAAAAGCTTCCGAAAATGTGAAGTCACAATTTCACAAGATTCCTCTGCTACTCTGGGGAAAGTCTTAGTTCAGTGTGTTTTTGCTGTGTTCAGTGTATATTGTGTGTCAGGAGTGGGTGTTGGGTAATGTGCTGCAGTCCCTGGCTGTGCTGGGAGCTGTGACTGTCCCCTCTCAGACACCACGGCCCCACAGAGACCTGGCCCTGGCTGTGCCAGCATGAGCAGCTCCAGACCTGCTCCCCCAGAGCTTTTCACAGCATTTGGTTGCTGTTCTCACACACACAAACCTCATTCCTCTCCCTGTGGTTTTCAATCCCCGCTCCCAGTGGGCTGTTTTATTTTTAATGTGTGTTCAAGGCTGGAACTTTCTCCCAGGCTCTGCGATCCCTGGTACCACCCCAGTGGTGCTATTTTTACCAGGAGCTGAGAAATGCCAGCACAGCACTGAAAATTTTATCATGCCAACTGTGCAGCTGTATCTTCTCAGATCTTTATTGCGTCACTGAGCTTCAGCTCGGGCCCTTCTTTGCTGGCTCTGTGTTTCATTATTTACAACACACATTTTCTGACCCAAAATCAGCCTCTCAGTTCTCTCAAATCACCAAATTGCTCTGAGCCCCACTGGAGGGTGGCAGGTGACACTCAGACTGGGAGATGCATCCCCTGCCTGTCCTCTCCCTGTGCTGGTGGATGCTGCAGCGAGTGGGACACCCGAGGGGTTACATTTCCGTGCTGAGCAGCTCCTGTAAAACAGCTCAGGAACACCTCTGGCGTCACCTGCACATCCCCCTGTGCCTCCGAGGCACCTGTGACACAGCACTGGGGCTCTGGCCCCGGGGCCCCGGGCTGTGCCTGTTTTGGTGCCTCACAGCTCCATGCAGAACCTGCTGGTGGCTGTCCCTGTCCTGTCTCCCACCATCTGTTCCAGAATTATCTGTTCTCTCCTTGTTTTCCCATTGCTCATGCTGCTGCTGTGCAGTGCTGCGATCAGCACTCCCTGGGGACTGCTCCTGCTCCTTCCACCTTCCTCTCACCTTCTTTAGTCCCAAGATTTTCATCTTGGCAGCAAAAAATAGAAAGACCAAAATGAAAGCAACTTTTTCCTCTCAAACCTCTTTAACAACCTCTGGCATGAGCTGAAAATGTAACAGCAAGAGCGTTGTGTGGTGCTGTGGTATGGGATGGGGAGCAGAAGGGGCTGTGCTGGGGCTGCTCAGGAGGTGAACGCTGATGGCAAATTCCAGCTGAGGGCCCCACTGCAAATTCACAGAATAACGGAGTGGTTTGGGTTGGAAAGGACCTTAAAGCCCATCCACGGGCAGGGACACCTCCCACTGTCCCAGGCTGCTCCCAGCCCCAATGTCCAACCTGGCCTTGGGCACTGCCAGGGATCCAGGGGCAGCCCCAGCTGCTCTGGGCACCACCCTCACAGAGAAGCATTTCTTCCTAACATCCAATCTAAACCTACTCCTGTCAGTTTGAAGCCTGTCCCCGCTGTCCTGTCACTCCAATTCCTGATGGAGTCTCTGACTTTCTGGTAGGTACTGGGAGCCTGCTGTGGGGTCTCCGCTCAACCTTCTCTTATCCAAATTGCAGCTGAGAACTTTCCTAGGACATTTTCCAGACCTGGAGCACAGTGCAGAAAGGGTCCCTGCTAATCTGCTTTTTTTTTAAGGTTATCTGTATAAAAAGTTATTTTTATTGTGATTTTTAACGCTATCTACACAAAAATATTTTTACCACTTTTTAACTCATTTGTATTCTGTTCCCTCAGTAAGTACCATGCAGAATGAAAGCTCAGGCAGTCCTTGCAATCTAAATGGAGAGAAAATATCAGGCCTTCCTCTCAGAAAGGGGTTTGTAAGATAATTATAATACCATAAAGATGCATTTTAGAAAAGAGTTGCCTTTAAACTCAGTACCAACCTGTTCTCTTGCCAGGGCAGCTACTTGTCATGTTTCCAAGTTCAGTTTGTTGGAATCTTAAGGGTGGTGAAGGAGGGAGGGGGAACTGTGGGCATTTTATATTATTCATTCCATTATCCACCTCTTTTGCTCCTTATGCATCATCCTGTGGCAGAGCTGTTTCCTGGGAAGCTTCCCCTGCGATGTGAGAGGTGCTCACGGAAGGTGCCGGGGCTCTCTGTGCCTGTGGAGCCACTGCAGACCCTTCCCAGGAGTGCTGAGCTCTGGAGGGTGGGACGGGGACACGGGGAGCTGCTTAATCAGGTGATGCAATGTAAATGTGACGAAGGAGTTGCTGAGGAGTGAATTCCAGTGAACGTGTGCAACCTGCAGAACGTTCCTGTCACGGGGCTGATTTATTACAGAGCCCTCAAAGTGCGGAGGAGTCACAAACACGAGGGATGAGGGGCTGCTGGGCTCTCCGGGGATGTATCAGACCAGGATCCATGTCCAACAACTAATTAGTGCCAGGGAAAGCTGCGCGAGAGGGGAACGGAGGGGAAGAGTTTGAGGAGGTTTTTTTAAGAAATAAGACTAAAAGCAGTCTTTGCCAAAATTAAGGGGAGTAAATTAAAAGGTCAGGATTAAAAACTGTGTTTTGGAAATGTTTATAGCAGGATTTTCTCATCCAGGGGGTAAAAAAACCCCAACAAAACAAACTCTGTCACTGTTCTCATCTCAGTGCAGTGGGTGGGAGAGCCACGGTCCCGTCCAGCCTGAGGGAAGAGCAGCTCACAGCTTCTGTGGCTGGAAAACCTCTGGCCTTTCCTTGGAGGTGCTGGGTCCCTGCCCCTGGGGTGGGTTTGGATCAGCATCTGCCCCAGCAGGAGCTGTGCTGACCCTTAGCTGTCCCTGTGGGGTCACCTGTGCGTGCCTCCCTCCTGCTGAAATGGGGGTTTGATCCCTACTGCAATGAAACATCAGCATCCTCAGGGCCTTTTATCACCACAGGTGTGAATAATGGGGCTGGATCTTGCTCGGTGGGGGCTGACCTCCTCATGAACCGAACATTGGGATGAAACACGGGCTGGGGAGAGAATTAATTGCAGCTCTGTGAGAACTGTGGGCTCTGGGGAGCAATGGGAGCAGCAGCAGCCCCTTGGACCAGGTGCATCAGCACCACGAGCTCACATCCCTTTTTCTTCCCCATGTTAGCAGCATGAAAGGGTGGGAGAACAGGAAAAACCTGAATGCTAATCTCCTCCCCCTTGCCTTTAGATACATGTTTCAGAAATGATTTGCTTCTGTACAAACCCTGGGTTTTATATCTTTTTACTAAACAAAACCTGCAAATAAATTTCAGCTGCTTTCCTGCCTTGCCTAATCCCCGTGTTTTGGTACGGATAAATCCTGTATAATTAGCTGCAGCTCAGGAAGCCTGGAGTGCCTGATGGGAATGAAATGAAACCTCTCCTCCAGCAGCAGCGAGTGCAGGGCTGGGCTCTGGCACCTTTGCCCTTTGCAGGGCCAGCCCTGGCCAGCGTGGCTCCCACCAGCGCCGTTTAACTGCTCCAGCCCAGCAGCAGAACCTTTGCTCCTGCCTGTTTGGGGCTGAGGAACAGTGTATTGAAGCCAGTGGGATTTGAAAACAGTCACACCCTTGAATTTCCATGAGGGTAGAAGAGTGTTCTCTGCCCCGACGCTCCCCTTGCTCCCCCCTGTGTGCAGCTTCCTCAGGGGTCACCAGGGAAACACATCCAGATAAAACCCAACCCCACAGCTCAGAGGTGCTGATAAAAGAGACCTTTTAGCTCATGAGAGCTGAAGTACAGCTCTTGTTTCCTGTAAAAATTTTAAAGCAATTTGAGAGAAGAGGGTTGGGTATTTTATCGATCCGGCACCCCTGTAGAATTCAGAAATCCTGTGAAGACTTGTGGTAGTTTGGTTTTGTGTGGCAGGACAGGCAGAGCTGGGGCAGGGCCATTCATTGGCTCAGGCCTGACCTGTGAGATACATTTTGAACAGATTTTTGATATGCACTGTGTGGTGATTCATCTTCTGTGTTGTATTATCTCCTTTTTTTTCTTTTTTTTTAAATCAATTGTGCTTAAACTGATATTTTATCTGTAAACTGAATATTTAGCACAGTTTCCGGGTTTTCATTGCAAATCACAGCAGTAAGATGTCAATCATTTGCACACTAATACAACTGTGGATCACATGAAACATTTACAGGGACTTTTCTGGTGCAGGAAAAGCATTCTGAGTTTTTTGTGTTTCACATAGACAGGGACTTGTTTTACTTTTGGTAGAGATGAGCATTATTTTTCTGACATTTCACAGATACTTGTAAACTCTTGGAGAGCAGGGAGAGGAGGGCTCCTGCTGGGCGAGTGACTGAACTCACGGTGTTAACAGCAATAGCACTGACAAGATGTTGGTTTTTTAAGGGTGAACTTCATGTTGAATTATGTTCTCTCCTAAGCCAGGGTGCGGAGTCAGCCTGTGTCAGCTTTGCCCTGTCCTGTCCCCGTGGATCAGCACAGGGGCAGCAGCGCTGTGGGGATGAGCAGGGAGTGCCACCTCTCAGCCCCCGTGGGGTTTCACTGCTGGCACCTCCCTCTGGGTCTGGTAGAACACTTTAAAATGAGCAGCCTCGTGCTCTGTTCGTGGTCCAAGCCCTGTGCAGTGTCTTCACAGAATCATGGAATGGTTTGGATTGGAAGGACCTTAACGCCCATCCCATCCCAGGGACGCCTCCCCAGCCCCGGGTGCCCCAGGCCCTGCAGCCTGGCCTCCTGTCTGAGTGGGCACAGCTGAGTTCTCCCAGCACCTGCAGCTCTGCATGGGATGGTCACTGGCATCTCAATGTCTGTTCCTCTTGCTGGTTTCTGCCATGGCTGGACAGTCCTTCCACCCTTCTCCAGTGAAGGGAGACTTGATATAAAGAAAGTAAAAGAGAAGAGAAATTGGTAGAAGTGGTTTAAACTGCAGGAGTGCCCTGATCCAAGCACACATCAAAGCTTTCAGGCATCAAACCAGCCTGGTCCAGAGTTCATCAGAACATTTCCACTTCAAAATGTGCAAGCTTAATCTTTTCCAAGGAAATTCTGTCTCATCTAGATACGCACAGATATATAAAAGAAAAGAGGGAAGAAGGACTTGAGAATCAAATGTGTCATTTCTTGTTTGTGGAGAAGGAAGGATCATGTTGCTCTTCACTGGGGCAGGTTTCTGTAACCCCAAACTCTCTGTAAGGAACATCTCCTGCCTCTCCACAGCTCCTGACTGACTCCCCCTGAACATTCCTTAATTCTGCATTAACGCTCTCTGTGAGGAGCATGGATTTTACTTACTCTCTACCCAAGAAGGGTTAAAACATTCTGTGCCTTCGTTTCAGCTCTGATTGAGTTGAAAATGAAAAGTTCCAGAAAAAAATTAATTTATTGGTAAGGAAAAGGACTGTGTGAGTGAGCCTGCTGGGCTCAGGTGGTGTTTAATTCTGCTGCGCAGCCACTCTGGGTGTGAGAGCTCAGGCCTCCCAGAGAAAAAAGGGAATTCTATTATAGTAAGAACATGGCAGAGCAGCTGATAACATTATCAGAGAGATGGAACTTTTTGCAAGTGCTGTTTAGCCCTTGCCTTCCTCTTCCCAAATGTGAGAATGAATCATGAGAGAGGATAAAGCCTCTACCCTCTGGTAGCCTTTCCTTTGGGTTTGATTTGGTTTCTCTGCCATGATGCCCATGATCCCTGCCTAAGAGTTCAGGGAATAAACTCAACAGTACCTTGAGCACGAGTGGAACCCAGGTTATTTCACCTGTGTCTGGCTCTGAGGTTCAGGGGGCTGGGTAATCACTGCTCCATCCTTTCCTTTCATGCAGCCTCTTTGTACCTCCACGTTTCTAGAGGTATGGACCAGGCCCTTTTAGAAGAACAAAACTGAAGAAATGCTGTAAGTAATTTGGTTTGTTCAGCTGGAGCAGAGGAGCCTGAGGTCAGAGCTCATCGGGCTGCAGCTCCTTCTGAGGGCAGCTCTGATCTCCGCTCCCTGGGACAGGGACAGCGCCCAGGGAATGGCTGGAGCTGGGTTAGGGGTGGGTTAGGCTGGAGATCAGGGAAAGGTTCTTCCCCCAGAGGGTGCTGGGCACTGCCCAGGCTCCCCAGGGAATGGGCACGGCCCCGAGGCTGCCAGAGCTCCAGGAGCGTTTGGACAGCGCTGCCAGGGATGCCCAGGGTGGGGTTGTTGGGGGTTCTGGGCAGGGCAGGGGTGGGACTGGGTGATCCCTGTGGGTCCCTTCCAGCTCAGGACATTCTGTGATTCTGTGTAAATGATGGTGGACGTGGTGGTGGTGCTGCATTAACAGCTGGACTTTTGGTAGTCTGGGAGGTCTTTTCCAACCTTGGTTCTCTGTTGATTGTGTTGAGGAGTGTGCGATTTTCTTGTGTAGTGGCTGTAAGCACATGGCTTGTGTGTCCTCAGGTATTTGTCAGGATTTCTGTGTGCTCACATGAAAATGGCACCATTTTTTCTTTACCAATGTGTTCCCATCTGATGATTCTGACACGATGTTGTCTCAGCAATCCAGGAACAGCAGTGGGGAGGAGGGGATGCTAAATCTTCAAAACGAAGCTGAACAAAAAGTGAATGCATTCCAGCAATAATTGCTTTCTGTACGCAGAGATAAGCTGCCAAAATAACAAGACTGTCATTTGAAATGCTGGCTTCCCTCCTACGAGGAACTGTTGGGCTAATCCTCGGCTGGAGTAAGAAATAATAGAATTCCTTGGGAGCAGCAGTGTGGCACTTCCCATCAGCTGAACACGTGGCCCCATCCTGCTCAGGGCATAACCAAACGCATCAGTGCAGGTTTCTGGGAAGCCCAGAACCTGCTGGTTTGAAACAAATCCTTAAAACCTCCTCCATGAAGACACAGTAATTTATTCAACCTCCACAGTGGGACCTGGTTGATTGTTCAAAAAAAGGCAGGAGAAGCCAGTGCCAGCACGTTCCGGCCCCGCCGAGCTGGGAGGCAGCGGAAGGGAATTGGCTGAGCACACATTATTAGGGAAGCAAATCAGGAATGTAATAAGCTGTGTTCATGCATTGTTCCCAGGGATGGGAGCACTTCCCCTGTGAGGGAAGACTGAGGAAATTGGGCTTTTTTAGCTTGGAGGGGAGAGGGCTTCTGGGGGATCTGGAAGCAGCCTTGCAGGGACTGTGAAGAGGTCAAGGAAGACAAAGCCAGGCAGTGACTGATGCACAGGGGAGAAGGAGGGATGGAAGCCCTAAAGCGAGAGAGGAGAGGTTCTAGAGGAGCAGACTGTGACTGTGAGGGTGACTGGATGCCCAGGGCCCTCTGGAGTCTCTGCTCCTGGTGCTTTTCAAGGGCCAAGTGCCCCAAGCACAGCCAGGACTCGAGACCGACCCTGCTTCGAGCAGGAGGCTGGACTGAGTCTTCCCAAGGTCCCCTCCAGCCCCAGCGACTCCACGGCTGTCCTGCCCACCAGAGGAGATGGAAGTTGGGAGAAATCTTTCCATCAACCCTGTACCAAGCTCATGGCCTGTTCTGCTCTCCGATGTTGTGTCCATGGAAATTCTCTGTATTCCCTTGGATGTGGAGCAGGGCCAGGAGCCTGACATGGGAGGTTAAACGTGGCACTGGACACAAGCATGATGTCCTTAAGATCCAAGGCTGCCCAGGAGTTTTCCCACGCCAAACTCTGTGTGTTCAGTGTACAAATGCCTGATTTCCATGTGCTTTGGAGAGAAGAGCACATCCTCTCTCCCAGGCACAACTTTTCCATTGGGAAGGGGTTCCCCTGACTTCTGAACTCGGACAAGCTTAGTGGCTGATTTCCATGTAGTTCCAAAGACCTGGAACTCCAAAGAAGGGCTGTTATGTTTTGATAATGATTCAGCTGCTCTCAGATCAGGCACTAAACTCCCAAGGATCCTCATTTGTGCAAGTTATGCTCCTGTGTTGAACCACACTTGTACATGAGCTGGAAGACGCCTGATCTGAATGCTCCATCCCTGGGCAGGCCCCCCCCAGGAACAGGTGTCCAGAGCTCAGGCTGGCATTGCCCAGGTTGTTAGAGACACAAAAATGCCAGTGTAATTTAAATTATTTTTTAAATGCTTAGTGTAATGCACAGGATGGCAGTGAGTAGAGTTTTTTCTAAGGAACAAACCCTCTGCATAAAAATGAGTTGAAAATACCCAGCGATGCGTGGAGCAGAAATAAGAAGAACTTGTGTTTGCTGCCCTGCTTACATCCATCTCCCTCGGTAATTGAATGTATCATTCCCAGGGGGAGAGAGCAGCAGCTCACCTGCTGCAGCTCCTGCATTAATTGGCATAAATATTGAGAGTCCCTTGGGAAAAGACATTTGGGGTGGGGTTGGTTCTGGTCAGAAATAAATGAGTGAAGAATTGCAAATACTCAGTGGCTGAAAGGTGTGAAAGCCCCAAGGCTCAGGCTGTGGCTGTCACAGGACAGCGACAGTCGGTGTTTACCTGCCAGGTACCAGGTGATTTCTGTGTGGGGGTGCCCCCTGTTCCCCCTGCCAGCGATGGGAAAAGGCACAGAGGGGTTTGCAATCCTTGTGGCTGATACTTCTCCATCCTCTCTTCTTTCTCCAGTTCTAAAAAGGCTGCTGAGGCTCCTGGCTTTGCCATGAAACTTCTTACACCCTTTGAATATTTCCACTTTAAAGAAAGCAGAATTTCCCAGTGTTTTCACAATGGAAAGTTTTCTTTGGTCTGTTCTTTTGACGTGGCTTTTGCTGGTGGAAATCTCTAACCTTGGTTTATAGGCAGGGCAGCCCAATGAAGCCAGAAACTGTCAGTGAATTTGTGTGGGATGGGAACCGTTCATTTGAATTGAGAGCAGTCCGTCACAAGTGCAGTGAGAGGATGAGAGGAAACGGCCTCAGACTGCATCAGGGCAGGACTGGGTTGGACATCAGCAGGAATTTCTGCATGGAAAGGGTGCTCAGGCCTTGGCAGGGGCTGCCCAGGGAGGTTTGGAGTGCCCATCCCTGGAGGTGCCCAAGGTAGGGCTGGAGGTGGCACTCAGTGCTCTGGGCTGGGGACAGGGTGGGGATGGGGCACAGCTGGGACTCGATGGGCTGGGAGGGCTTTTCCAACCTTAAATTGTCTGTGATTCTGGCCTTTCTCCCAGGAAAAGGAAGCCCAGGCAGGATGCTCTGCTTTGGGTGCAGGAACCAGGGGGTTGCAGCCGGTGAGGCTCTGCCCCTCCTGCCCGTGCTCTGGCACTGGGAGAGCACTGGGGAGTCACCAGCAGTGATTTTCTGCAGCCGAGGCTGCGGTGGAGCTGTGACTTTACCCTTTGGTCAGTGCAGCCCCACTCTCCCCGTGGGTTCTGTGACGTGGCTCGGGGCCGTGCTCGGTGTGGCTGAGGGGGGATTCAGCACCGGGTTTGTGGCACTGCCAGAGCTGCTCTGCCCTGTTCCAGGGCTGCTCTCTGCAACCTATTAACGTTCCTTCTGAACACGATGTTAATATTAATTTGTGCGGAAATTCTAACTCCAGGAGTGCAATAAAAAGGCAATTATGGAACTCGCAGATCCACATTCCCCACCCCAGAATCTCATTTCTGTGGTGGATTGAAGCCATGGAGCTGTGATTATGGTGAGAGAATATAAAATAACTATGATCCAGGATGTGTAACTGCAGCTCCTGGAAGCGCCGGGGAGGAATTTCATGGATTGCTCTGCAAAATCCTGTGGTGACTTTTACCAGCTTTTATTTTGCTGATTGGTGTGAGGGTGGTTTAGGAGGTCTTCAAGCCACATGTGCAGTGGTGATTCCACGAATATTTGTGATCTTTATATCAGTAAAATACTGAATTGAATATCATTGAAAATCTGGTGCTTTCTTTGTGCAAATATTGTAATCACCTAATCCTGCAAACCAGGCTTGATTCAAAACTGGTCTAATGTGCAGAACTTTGGATGCTGCTTAGTTATTAATTTCTAAAATGTTTTTTTAGTTTAGTTTCATTAATGTCTATAGAATATCTGCATATAATGTACTACAACTGAAAGCAGGTTCTTGCACTGCATAAAAAATGCAGAACTTAATATTTTGCTTAATTTTATGACTTTTTACAAAACCCCACAGTTTGACATCTGGCAGCTGAGGGTCTGGAACATGATCTTTAACACAGGGATTTATCACTTCTTCAATATTTAGACCTTTTCTTGTAGCTGTGCTTCAGCAGTTTTTGGTGGTGTAATCGATAGGAAAGATAAACTAAGTGCAGAAAAATGCAGCTTTGATTTTGTGATAGACTTTATTTTTCCTATTCCACAGATTGTGTCTGCTCATGGGTAGAGCAGGTCAAGGGCTGTGGGAGCACTGATTCCACTGGAATGTGCTGGTTAACAGGAATGGGAAGGTGGTGTGAATATAGGCCTGTCCTGCAAAACTTGCTTTTTTCTGGTATTTCAAGCTGACGAGGCTCTCGTGAGGCTCCAGCACTGCCCAGGGAACCTCAGGGACCCCAGCCTGCACTGGGACACCTGGAAAGGTGAGGGCTAGTGTTTAACTTCACAGGCAGCCTCCACGGGCTTGTTTCACCCAGGAAATACCAAATGCTGCTGCCAGCAGCCAGCACCACCTTTTTATTTCTGCTTGGTGGGAAACAAAAATGATTTTGCACTGAATTGGCACAAAAATGAATCTCCCAGTATTAAAAAGTTGCTTAGATCAGAGGCTGAGAGATGTTCTATTGGCTTGTTTATAATCCAAGTCTATAAAGGAGGCTGAAGGCAAACAGAGCAGAATTCAGGCAATGTGCTGCTTGGCAGCAGTGGCTGGACAAAAAGACTTCAGTTTTGGAGAGTTTTAAGTATCAGGAAGTGGAGTTTGTGGGTTTGTTACCTTTGAGGTGAACTCCATCTCCCTGGAGAGCAGCACTGGCCTGGGGACCTGCCTGCAGGGATTTCAGGGATGCTGCACAGCCCCGTCTGTGCCCCGAGGAGGAACTGGCACAGCCAAAGCCCCCAGCACTGCGGGGCCTGGCCAGGGGGCTCTCGATTCACCTTCCCACAGGGCAGGGGCTCTGCCCAGCACCCTCCTCCCATCCCACACAGCTCCCTGGGGACACAGGAGCCTGGGCTGGCCTTATCTCTCTCTGTGTAAGAAGTTTTGCTAATTATGGATGTTCACAGTAAGCTGAGGGTGGCTGTCACTTATTTACTGGTTTAAAGATGCATTTTGGAGAACCTGAGAGAAAATGGAGTGCTCTGAGTAGCTGGAGCCCCACGCTCAGTAACAGGATTTGAAAGTCATCCATCTCCTCGTGAGCATGGAGTGTGCCAGTGGCTCCTTCCCTCTGCTCCAGCTTCCTGCATGTGCCATCAGCATGAATAAATGATGGCTCAGAGATTAAATATCCCTTTGATGAAGCTGGGGACAGGAGCTCTGTAATAAGTGTGTGTCTATCTGAGCACGCTCTCGTATTTCCTGCAGTGAATTAGGTGCTATTTTCTGGTTGTCTTTGATTTTAATAATGCTTAGTCAAATATTAAGTAGACTGTTAACTGGGGAATAGCATAAGGAGTTTAATCTTGTCAGATCAGTTCTGGAGAGAGCTAAGTATTTGTGGACTTTATGGTTCTTGCATAATTTATTCTGAAGTCATATTTTATGTATCTGTTTCTTACACAGGTCCATCTCCAGTAGAATCCACTCCAGGGGGTGAAGGGACAGTGCTGCTCCTCAGGGACAGCTGAGGGATGGATGGAGGGAGGGATGGATGGAGGGAGGGGTGGATGGCTGGACAATGGATGGATGGAGGGATGGATGGAGGGAGGGATGGATGGATGGATGGATGGGTGGAGGGATGGAGGGAGGGATGGAGGGATGGATGGAGGGATGGAGGGAGGGATGGAGGGATGGATGGATGGGTGGAGGGATGGAGGGAGGGATGGAGGGATGGAGGGATGGATGGAGGGATGGAGGGAGGGATGGAGGGATGGATGGAGGGATGGAGGGAGGGATGGAGGGATGGATGGAGGGATGGAGGGAGGGATGGATGGAGGGATGGATGGATGGGTGGAGGGATGGAGGGAGGGATGGAGGGATGGAGGGAGGGATGGAGGGATGGATGGAGGGATGGAGGGAGGGATGGATGGAGGGATGGATGGATGGAGGGATGGATGGAGGGATGGATGGATGGATGGATGGAGGGATGGATGGGTGGATGGATGGATGGATGGATGGATGGATGGATGGAGGGATGGAGGGATGGATGGAGGGATGGATGGGTGGATGGATGGATGGATGGAGGGATGGATGGATGGAGGGATGGATGGAGGGATGGATGGAGGGATGGATGGATGGATGGAGGGATGGATGGAGGGATGGATGGAGGGATGGATGGATGGATGGAGGGATGGATGGATGGAGGGATGGATGGGTGGATGGATGGATGGATGGATGGATGGAGGGATGCAGGGATGGAGGGATGCATGGATGGATGGAGGGATGGATGGAGGGATGGATGGATGGATGGATGGATGGATGGATGGATGGATGGAGGGGTGCATGGCAGCAGGGATGAGATACTGAAGTGCAGACCAGCAGCTGCCCCCAGCCCTGCAGAGCCCTCCCCAGGGCAGTCCTGGCGGTGGCCCCACAGCCAAGGTCCCCCTGCAGCCCTTGTGCTGCTCACCTGGCCGGGGGGAGGTGCTGCTTTCATTCAGGTAACAAATGCTTCTCTCTCCTCCAACAGCCACATCCATCTGCTGGGCAGCGCCGGGGGCTGCTCACATTCCCTGTGCTTGGCAGCCCTTGTCATGTAACAGATCATCGGGTCTAACCTTACACAGGCTTGGATTCAAAGCCATTAGCAGAAGTTGTCTGCTCCCTGTGGTTCCAGGTAGGCAAACCTGTCTCCTTGTGACTCTCTGGATTTTAACTACCAGCAAATTGGAGAAATGTAACAAAATCCAATCAACTTAATTAGGGTTGTCAAAAGCTGTGATTGGAAATCATAACCCACATTTCCACAAAGCAGAGGAGCCACAGCTGCTCTGAATACTGTGTTGCAGTGGTTTCAGACCTTTCAAGCCAATATTCTTTCTCCTCATGAAATTTCATTATTCCTGAAGTGACACTCCAGTTTTTAAAGCCTGTGTGAGTAACTGCGTGCTGGCACAGACACTGACAGAGCGACACACACCCAGTGACAACCCCTGGCAGAGTCACAGAGGGAGGGTTCTGCTCCACTGTCACCTCCCAGAGGTGTTGCTCTCCTCCTCCTTGGAGAGACACCGTGCTGGGGCTGGGGGCCCCTGGGCCTCTGCAGGGGACACGGAGCAGTGAGGACAATCTGTGCCCAGGGAGCAAACTCTTGAGTACACGTGTCCTGCCAAACCAGAACATATGGTCAGCAGTGGGTACCTAATTAAATCCTCTCAGGGAAACTTCTGCGTGACCCAGGAATCCGAGCATGATAATCCCACAGACAGCAAAGCCATTGTCTGTCACCTGCTGCTTCTGACGCTGCCCAGCTTAGACAACCTTGGGACGAGAAGCTGACCCAACCCTAGCAAGCTCTGGGTCATATCTGATCCTTCAGCTTGGCCTCCCTGCTGCAGGTTCCTCCAGCCTGGGCTCTGACCCTCATGCCTGCATGATTGGCTGTGTTGTAGAGTGGTTTTTTGTAAAACAAACCAAAACAGGCAATTTTTTTCTGCTTTTTATGAAAGGAAATACTTAGAGTTAAGTCTGTCAGTCAGCAAAGAAATATTTCTGTTGACTTAAAATCCTGCTGCTACTTCCATTGCATTCTTATCAGGAGGAGCTGGAGACTGCAGGGGAAGCAATCTTTAATCCATCCATCCTGCCTGCCAGCCTTGCTCTGAAAGGGGCACTGCAAATTTGCTTTTGTTTTCCCAGACTATGGGGCCACGTACAAATTCAACCAAATTAAGCTTATCTGAAATGTCACCAGCATCCTCATTCCATGCATGTTCTTTTAATGGGATCTTGCTGGAGGGATTTCCATTAACTGCATTTGCAATGCTCCTTCTTAATGCTTCAAACCAAGCTGTGCCTGTTCCTGCCCATGGCTGAGGCAGAGCAAGGACAGGGTTTCCATGTGGGAAATGTCTCTGAGGTTGCATTTGGAAACACTCTTTGGATGTGTCTGCAGGGATGTTGTGGAAAACATGGGCCTGGGTGGAGAGAGGCTGCAAAATGAGACTGGTTTGACCACAAAGCAAATGGCTGCAGCCCTGAGGATCCTTGACAAAACCAGAGGAGTATCCAGGTACAAACCCTGCCCTCAGGGCTGGAATGGGAACAGTGCGCCTGCGGGAAAGCATCCAGTGAGCCGATGTGTCTCCCTTTAAGGTCTTCAGTACCTTTGTGCTGTGATATCCGCACTAATGACACCAGATTAGAGCAGTACCTGAGCAGGAATTTGTGCTGCTGATGGGTAATTGCTCTCCAGCTGCAGCAGTTCCTTCCTCATCTCTATTTGTGTCAGAGCAGCCACATATTTCCCCTCTTTCTAGGGAGCCGGCAGATCTGCTTAATTATTCCATTGCTGTTCGGATAATAAAGGGATGAAGCCAGGCAGGTACCTTGTACTTTTGGAAATCTGTGCACTAATGAGATTTTCTGCACGGGCAATTTTGGGCAAGTTGTGTTTCTGTGCACAGTGTTGAAGCCAGGCAAAACCTTCTCCTGATGTTCCACCCAAGAGTTGACTGAACGCCTGAAGGGGAAAGGTTTTCAAGGAAAATGTAAATATACAGCAGCATAACTCTTTATCAAGGGCGTTTTCAAGTCCTCGTTCAGAGCACAGAGGTGCAAATCCCCAGGGATGGAGCCTTTTTCTCCACCAGGGCCGCCTGTGAGGAGCCCCCGGGCAGTGACCACACGTGCTGAAATCCTGCCCCTCCGTTCCTGGTGACTGAACAGACCCTTTAAACAGAAAATCATAAGATGTCTTCGAGAAATGAGCTGGAATAAGGTGGAAAGGTCTTTGTTCTATTAATTTTTGTCTCTCTCCAAGCTGTGCGGGAGCAGAAGGAGCTGTGAAAGGCACCAGGCTGGCCAGGAAGGGCAGCAGGGGTGAGGGATGAGGAGTCTCTGCGCCCCTGCTCCGGGGCTCGCTCACATCAGGCACCTGTGTGGCATTTTCCCCGTGCGGCATTTCCTGCCGGTACATCTCTCACCCAGGGCTCGTCCCTTCCAGGCAAATGCAGCCCGTGATGGCTCTGCTGGCAGAGAACAATTTCAGCCCCATCTGTTCAAGCAGCGAGAGACCTTTCTGATCGCTTTGGAAGTCAGCAAGAAGTACTTGTATGTTTTGTTCTTGTTCCTTTCCTCTCCTCGCCCATTGTACGTTCGCATTTGGCTCACACTGTGCAGTTGTCTCTCCCCTGCCCTCCCGTTTGCTGGCTGTGCTCTCCCGGCTCAGACTCTGTGCCTGCTCTGGCCGTCACCTCTTTGTTGGCTCCCTCCTCTTGCACAAGGACTGGGTTCCATATTTTGGCTGAAGGTTTGTGTTTTTCAGCAATTTCTTTTTTTTTTTTTTTTTTTTTTTTTTTTTTTTTTTTTTTTTTTGTCTTTCTGTAGGATTTTTTCCTGTGCTTTCCAATAGCTCTTCATCAAATATGATTAATCTGGACTTGATTCTTTGGCTACGTTCCTCATTCATTTCATCATGGGATTGAAACACATTTATTGCAGTATTGGGGTGGGAGGAACTCTAGTTAGTGTTTGCGGTTTACCTGTTCTTTGGAGAAAACACTTTCATCTCCAGCACCATCAGAGTTTTATAAACATTAACTGTGTTAATGAGAGTGAGAAAAGAAATTGCGTTTGTGCCAACAGTGGGAACAAAATGTGTAATTTCTCCATTAGTCGATCAGGTTTGCTCATATAAACAACACGATTAAATTTGTCTGCGTGCATCGTGCTATATGAATAATAATGATCATTAAAAAGCCATGCAAGGCCTAAAGATAACAAGATTGTGTTAGGGAAGAGCTAAGAGGGGGTGGCAGTGTTGGAGCAAACAAAGCCAGACTGGTCAGTGCCAGAGGCGGCTTGGCCATCGGGGCTGGTGGGGCCACCTGGGGGTGGCTGAATTCCCCGAGCTGAATTTCCCTCCACCCTCAGCTCTGTGGGGCTCTGTGACAAGGAATTAGGGGTGGAGAAAGGGATAAACCCTTGCTCTGAATGGACACTTCTCATGTGGAAGGCAATTTTACACAAGTGGAAGGCTCTGAAGTTGAAGCCTGCTTCTTGTTTGACACACCCTGAAATGCTCTCCAGAGCCAGGGCTTTCAATGCTGTGTTGATGGGCAAGGAAAATGGTCACAGAGTTCATTGTCTTAACCCTTAAAGAAAATTGTGGAAGGGAGTTTGTGGTTATGAGGTTCTTGTATGGAACAAAGGTTTTGGCTGCTCTGCAGGAGATTTCATAGTTCTGGTACCGTGTCACCGTGGTCTGGACCACCAGGAAATGGTTTTCATGTGTTTCTGTGAGCTCTGCTGGAGGCAGAATTCTCTGGAAATTGCCCAAAACCTCATGGGATGAGCTCAATATTCCCATTTCTGCTGGGCATGGCTGGAGCCACACGAGGCTGGGGCCAGGCAGGGACAGGGAGGTGCTGGGGACCCCAACACCCCGGGAGCCACTGCAGAGGGGCCTTGGGGCCAGATGGGCTCCCAGCCCTGATCGTCCTGCTGAGCACAGACAGAAACGGCAGTAAACTGGAAATGCACCACATGGAACCATTCACTGCTGCTGCCAGTTACAGAAATGGTCAGTGCTCTGGCTCGGGCAGGCGAGCAGCTGGCACGGGAATGCAGCACAGGAGTGCAGCACAGGAATGGAGCACAGGAATGGAGCACAGGGTGCAGCACAGGAATGCAGCACAGGAATGGAGCACAGGAATGCAGCACAGGAATGCAGCACAGGAATGGAGCACAGGAATGGAGCACAGGAATGCAGCACAGGGTGCAGCACAGGAATGGAGCACAGGAATGGAGCACAGGAATGCAGCACAGGAATGGAGCACAGGAATGGAACACAGGAATGCAGCACAGGGTTCAGCGCAGGGTGCAGCACAGGAATGGAGCACAGGAATGGAGCACAGGAATGGAGCACAGGGTGCAGCACAGGAATGGAGCACAGGAATGGAGCACAGGAATGGAGCACAGGGTGCAGCACAGGAATGGAGCACAGGAATGCAGCACAGGAATGGAGCACAGGGTGCAGCGCAGGAATGGAGCACAGGAATGGAGAACAGGAATGGAGCACAGGAATGGAGCACAGGAATGCAGCACAGGAATGGAGCACAGGAATGCAGCACAGGAATGGAGCACAGGAATGGAGCACAGGAATGGAGCACAGGAATGCAGCACAGGGTGCAGCACAGGAATGGAGCACAGGGTGCAGCACAGGAATGGAGCACAGGAATGCGGCACAGGAATGGAGCACAGGAATGGAGCACAGGGTTCAGCGCAGGGTGCAGCACAGGAATGGAGCACAGGAATGCAGCACAGGAATGCAGCACAGGAATGCAGCACAGGAATGCAGCACAGGGTTCAGCGCAGGGTGCAGCACAGGAATGGAGCACAGGAATGGAGCACAGGAATGGAGCACAGGAATGCAGCACAGGAATGGAGCACAGGAATGGAGCACAGGGTGCAGCACAGGAATGGAGCACAAGAATGGAGAACAGGAGTGCAGCACAGGAATGGAGCACAGGAATGGAGCACAGGAATGCAGCACAGGAATGGAGCACAGGGTGCAGCACAGGAATGGAGCACAAGAATGGAGAACAGGAGTGCAGCACAGGAATGGAGCACAGGAATGGAGAACAGGAATGCAGCACAGGAATGGAGCACAGGGTGCAGCACAGGAATTCAGCACAGGAATGGAGCACAGGAGTGCAGCACAGGAGTGCAGCACAGGAAAGCAGCACAGGAATGCAGCGCAGGAATGGAGCACAGGAATGGAGCACAGGAATGGAGCACAGGAATGGAGCACAGGGTGCAGCACAGGAATGCAGCACAGGAATGGAGCACAGGAATGCAGCACAGGAATGCAGCACAGGGTGCAGCACAGGAGTGCAGCACAGGAATGGAGCACAGGGTGCAGCACAGGAGTGCAGCACAGGAGTGCAGCAAAGCTGCCTTGGTTTGGGATTTGGAGGTCAGGTCACTGGATCGCAGGGAACTCGAGGGTGTGTTTTATCAGCTCCTCTATGGGTTCACTGCTGACTCCAGCACACACTGAACACTGTGGGCTCTGAGCTCTTGTCTGAAAGAAACAGCCTTAAATACAAAAAGAGGAGTGTATGAAATTACGGCATTGAAACATTTCAATGAAATTGAAATTGGTGGATATTTGCAGTGGTGCATTTAGTTAGTGTTGTTTGATGTGATGTCTGTGTTTCCATCATGGAAAAGGAAAACAGAAACATAACTTGGTGCTGCTTTATCCTTTTTTATTCCCATGGGACTCCCTAGGCTGTAAAAAGCTGAGATGGAAATGTGTCTGTAGGTGATTTAAGGGGATCAGGAGCAGTGGATGGAGGCTCATCAAGGGCTGTCAGACCATCTGTGCTGTCGGGGCCTGCACCAGGAGTGAGGCTGTCCCAGCCCTGCAGGCACTGACCGCCCCCAGCCACACCGAGGGCCGAAGGGTCCCTGTGTCCTCATGGCATTCGTGGTCACCCCTAAGGATCCAAGAGCCCTGCCAGAACCAGCCCTATCACACACTTCAGAGCCTCTGAGATGAAGGCTTGTAATTCCTCTAGGAAGGAAATACCCACACAGATGTTCCCTGATGGCTTCCCTTTCTTTAGGAATTTTATGTAAATAATATTTTTTATTTAGAAATCCAGAAGCTCCATGGATGCCTGAGGGTTTGCTGCACTGCTCAGTATTGAGATTTTATCAGAATTCTTCTCAAACTCTGTGCCAAAAGAGAGGGAAAGTGCCATGTGGGCTGGGAGCACTGCAGGTTTGGGACTTCACTGACAGCCTGAAGAAGGTTTTGGAAGTCCCCACAATTCTGTGCTGTGTGGAGGCACCTTCCTGTTTGGGGCTGCACAAACCCCAAACCTTCAAAGATAGTGATGAGTCCTATTGAGCCAGTATTAAACAAACATACAAATAGCAAAGGCTGGGACCTCAATCTTTAATTGTGACTGTAAGAAGATGATTATCGTGATGGTGTGAGATAAACAGTAATTAACGTCACCCTGTAGCGCAGCCTGTCCCTCCTGCCTGGGGGGTGTCAGGCACCAGCTCCCTCTCGTGTGGGGAATGTGATGTGTGAGCAGGATCGTTCTGACACTCTCAGCTCTCCCTTCCCAGAGGTGTCCAGGGTTGCTGGGTCAGTGTGGCCAGAGGGGTGAGAAGGTTTTCCTCGGGATTCACAGCTCCAGCCCAGACACCCCCAAACCCAACATCTCTCCCATCTGTCACCTTGTCCTACTTGGATTGCATCTTCCATCCAATAATTACAGCAGCTAAAGCCACCCCTCCCAAGGATGCCAACCCCACCCCGGGCTTGAGGCAGCACCTCTTGCCCAGAGCAGCCATGGCTGCCCCTGGATCCCTGGCAGTGCCCAAGGCCAGGCTGGACATTGGGGCTTGGAGCAGCCTGGGACAGTGGAAGGTGTCCCTGCCATGGCAGGGGTGGGATGGGATGGACTTTAAGGTCGCTCCCAACCCAACCCATGCTGGGATTCTGGGACTGGAGCTGCGGGCGGGGTGACCCTGGGCTGGGGATGAGTGTCCTGCTGCCCGCTGCCGCTGGCTTTGGCACCCTCCGATGCAGCCTGGGAGGCAGCTCAGCAAATCTCCACAGCAACCCCATGTGTACCATAAAATTGTGAATTGTCTTGTTTAGAAGAGGTTCATTAGGAAGATTAATGAGGTATTATTTTTCCCTCATTCAATGTCGTGATACAGAGGGGACACAGTAATTTTCCCAGCTGTGCACAGCAGCGATTGCTCCTCTCCAGGGTTCCGGCAGCGCTGCGTTGTCATCAGTTAAACTGCTCAATCTTTGCAAGTGTTATTTGTCAGCTTAATTAGCCCTAAAGGAAGCACTCGTTTTAAAATGAGACAACAGTTTTGTTTTTCCCTGAGAAAGACATAATGTTCTTAGCAGTGGCAACTTGTTTAAATAAAAGAGCTTTTAAGCTGAGTTTTGTATCAACCCTAAGAGTCATTTTCAGGTTTTTCCCCACCCCGAAGTGCCCAGCTTGCCTGTACCCTGTCCCCATGAGCCACCAGCCTCACCAGTGTCACATCAGTGCTGTGACAGGCCAGGCACTGTCACACCTCAGGGAAAGGTAAAACATCCTCCTGGAGGTGGGGCAAGCTGGGAATTGTCCTTCGGGCCAGTGCTCAGTTCCTCAGAACCCCAGAGTCACTGAGGCTGGAAAAGGCCTCCCAGCCCACCGAGTCCAGCCTGTGTCCCATCCCCACCTTGTCCCCAGCCCAGAGCTCTGAGTGCCACCTCCAGCCCTTCCTTGGGCACCTCCAGGGGCAGTGATTTCAGCTGGGACATTTCTATCTTTGGTTTATAGTGGAAGAATTCAGAATTTCTTATTTTACTGTTCTTGCAGGGTTAAAAGTTCAGAAGGAAGCTGGGAAAAAGCCACAGAAAGTCTTGATTGGGTGAGTCTGAAGTTTGCCCCAGACACGTGTGACTACAAGAATCACTTCAGCTAAAAACAGCTGGTGAGTGAGGTTTTAGATAAAATTAAACCCTGTGGAAGGGGTGGAACTTGATGAGCATCAGTAACCAGCCCTGTACCCCTATGGCCATCCTAAGGGAGAGAGCGTCAATTGACTTTGCTCTTCAGAAAAAAATCATGTGATCTTTTAAAAAATCCCAACAACCCCTCTCAAAAACTATCATCTTTAAAAAACCCCGTTCTACCTGAACACTCTATTTCTCCTCAGTTTCAGGAGCTGGGCTGAAATGAGGATCCCAGCTCTGTATTTTTTCCTTGTTTAGTATTATTCACACTAGATGTAACATTGACTTTCTCTTAGGGTTTTTTATGGTGTGCTTAAAAATACCAGGTTTTCAGCTGAGATGGCTGGTCTGTGTTTTCTGTCCTAAGCAATTATTTGCCAAGTTAGAACTCTTGTAAATTAATGTGCCATTTTCCACTCGCGCAAGTGGGGGCTGTTCTTGGCGTGTGTGGGAGGGAGAAGGGCAATAACTGCCTGCTGCTCCAGGAGGATGCTCTTCAAACAGGAATGATCAGCAGGAGGAGAATCAAATTCCTTCATTTCAGTGTCCTGGGAAGGATGATTGCTTGTTCTGAGTGCGAAGGGGAAGGAAGGATGGGGGTGATGGGAGTGCAGTGTCCTCACTCTGCTCTGGCACCCAGCACTGGGCCAGGCTTTGCCTGCAGAGCTCAGGAAAAGCCAAAATAACCCTTGACCAACAGGCCTTTGGTCCCACCTAGAACTGGTTGATTTGCCCTGTTCTGGGCCCCTCTGGCTGAGCTCTGCAGCTTTAATTGGGTGGTCTGGCCCTTTGATGGCACATTTGGGTCTGGGGTCCTGTTCCTCCTCTTCTTTTTTTCTCATTTTCTCCCTCCTCTGTTTTAGTTCCTCTCCTCCTTTTCTTCTCCTGCTCAGGCACACACAGCCCAGCTGTGCCACTCTGGTGCCCTCCAGCCTCCCTCGGAGCCTGACCCAGCTGAGCCTCTGGGTGTGCCGCTGGAATTTCGGTCAGTTCCCCTCATCACTGTGCTATTAATTGTTTTAATGATGCATTCGTTCAGGTTGGAAATGTGATACCAGTGAAATTTAATTTAAAAAATCAATAACTCATTAACACATTATTGCTACACCTCCATGTGACACCACATGAATCTCCTGTGCTGGAGAAGCGCTTGGCTCCAGCCTGGCATCCGGGGAGCTTTGCTGGAAGAGTTGTTGGTAGGGTAATCATGAGAAGGGAGTTATTGACCCACCATTTTCTTTCTTTAGAGATTATGGCCACAGGTCAGGTGGACACTTCTCTGTGGGCCAGGCAGGGCTGAAGAGCACCCAGGTAATGCTCATTCTTTGTTTTACTCAAAGAGACAGCACCGCTTGAGGCTTTGTGTGGATGGTGCAAATTCCAGCTCTTCCCAGTCCATGGGACACAGTGAGCCACAAACCTTCAGGGACACAGCCCAGGAACTCCACCAGCACAGCAGCACCCCTGGGCGTCAGGGACGAGGTGTCCCCGCTCCTGCTGCTGTCCCTCGATACCCAGCAATGGTTTGGGCTCGGTGCCTGCCTGACCGTGCCCTGGCACCGAGGGAGTGACTGAGCTGTGCCGGAGGGTGAGGGGGGTGTGACACCACCCTGGGGCTCTGTGGGGTGTCTGTGTCCATGTCCCTGTGCACAGACCCACACGAGCAGCGCCGTGTTTGGTGCTGCTCGGAGGGACAGATGGGAGAAGCAGCAACAGGGACAACTGGAACCCTTCCAGACGCTTACATGAGAACTGAGCTGCAGAGAGAACGTTTCTGAAGATGCCTTTATTCCTTAGTGGATACAATACTCTCATTACTGGTGTCTTCCCATGCATCAGTTGGTACAGTCTTTAATTAAATTATCCCCGACTGATATAAAGCCACAGTCTCAGACAGAGCCTTGTGCTGCCCAGCAGGAGCCTGGACAGGCCGTGGGGACCATTGCTGTGCCCTGCAGAGGGGCAGCTCCCTCCCCACACAGCAGCAGCACAGCTCAGGAGTGTCCCTGTCACCGAGCGGGCTGGGCAGTGTGTCCTGGCTGGACACGGAGCCTGGTCTGTGCCCCCCGTGGGAGCTGCTCCTGCAGGAGGAGCCAGGGGTGGCTCTGGGTGACTGCCCAGCCCCAGTTCTGCTGTGGCCAGTGACACAGGTGACCTCTCCAGGTGTCCCCTTTGTCCCCTTAGAGCTCCCCTCTGCAGAACCAGCACGTCACAGATAAGATGTGCCACCAGGAACGTGCTCAGGTATGGTGGGTTGAGGGAGGAAGAGTTTAAGAAGACTTTTATCCCAATTAATGTAATTTTTCTTTCAGGACCAATTCAGGGGAATACTTAAGGAAAAGGTACATCTGCATGTGCACCAATTAAACCTGACTTTGCATTCCGTTAGACCCCATTTTCTGGATTCCCCGCCCAACTGCTCAGGCTCCAAGGCCCACAGGAGATCCCTCAGGGGTGCACCCCATTGCCAGGATCAACTCCCACCCCAAATCCCCAAAGCTACAACCACGTTAATGATGATTCTTTATTAATAATCCTGTCCTCATCAATGTGCAGAGCTTTTCATTTCCATTGTGCTCTCCCTACATTAACCAATAAATCTCCGCAGAATCCCAGAGAGAGTGGGAAGTGCTGTTATTCTTGTTTTATGGATAGCAAAATGAGATACAGAGAGGTTAATAGCAAGTCTAATTGGACAATAATTACCCACTTACCACACTGAAAATTAAGAAATAATCCTCCCATTGTCATTACATCAGCAGAACAAGGCGAGAGCAGTGTTCACGTCCTCCCCATCCCACCATTTAGCCAAACAGCTGACATGCAAATGAAAGCAAAGGGAGCACAAGAGCAGATAAATAAATTGTTCTTTCCTTGTTTAACATCTATTTTGCACCACTGAGTCACTCAGGATAGAAGAAAATTATTAAATTTCCTCTGGAATCTATTAGGACATGACAAAACAAAGGCAAGCTCCATTTGTAGAACACATCTGTTGGAAAAGAAATGGAAGAAATAGGACTTAATTACTGCTGTGGACTGGTTTCACTTCATTTTTCCAGGGAGGGAAAAAATGTAGGATAAAAATTTCTGCCTTAAAAAAGACCAGTACTCTGATAATTCTGTTTCTCCTGCCATGTCAGGGACACCTCCCACTGTCCCAGGCTGCTCCCAGCCCCAGTGTCCAGCCTGGACTTGGGCACTGCCAGGGATCCAGGGGCAGCCCCAGCTGCTCTGGGCACCCTGTGCCAGGGCCTGCCCACCCTCCCAGGGAAGGATTTCCTCCCAATATCCCATCCAGCCCTGCCCTCTGGCAGTGGGAAGCCATTCCCTGTGTCCTACATGTAAGGGAAGAGTTAATAACCAGTGACTATAAAAATTCAGGCACTCCAAGTATGGTAGAGTTTTTTAAAACTTTATCTCTGAATTAATTTGAAAATGTGGGTCAAGTCCTAAACCCTCTTTTGAAACCCTAAGTGCTTTCAGAAAGTGTTACCTGAAGGAATGGCTCAGCCAGAGTCCCAGGTGGGCAGGAATAGCTGCAAGTGCAGCTGAGATCTCCGTGCAGCTCTTACAGCCTGGGTAATGTTGCTTAAACAGCGCTGTTTGTGTGGGTGGTTTGTGATCAGTGCCACTGAATTTATTTGGGAATGAAACTTATGAAATTCAAAAGAAACAGAAAAGCATTTTGCAGGTTTTTTCAAAAGTCTGTAACATCCAGTACAAAATCATCGTCTCTATCTGGTTGTGAATTCCGTAGCACAGATGTAACTTCAAATTAAATCCCATAAAGGTGATTGATAAATCTGCAGAAATCCAGTATTTGCAATTAAATTCTGTAGAGCTGCTCTCTAAGTACACAAATTGGGAGCTCAGAAAGAACCTCTGCCTCTTGATGCATCATTTTTTTGCTGTGAATGCTCCTCCTAATGAAAAATGATGGCAAACAAAAATAGATTTTCTGTCATGGGGGTAATTGTTCTTTTTCTTAGTGCACTCCAAATATTTCTGTAAAGCATCATCTGCTCTTTAAACACATATTGTAGAACATCAATGGAAGTCAATACCTTTTGTCAATGAGTAAAATATTAAAAGTAATGAGTTGACCTGTTTCTTATTTAGCTATTGATCCTGCCTCTCTCCTGGTTTGTTTTCCTGAAACGTGCAGCGTTAGGGATTTGCTTTTGGAGCCAGAGAGAAGAGCCCAGGCTGGGAGGGACTGACCCTCCACTCAGAGGGATTTATCCCATGGTCATTCCCATTCTGATGGGGGAATTAAAGTATTCTTAAATTGTCTTGAGTAAAACAATCAATGAGGTGCTGAAAGGTAGGGGCTTCTACTGATTTTATTTACACTGATGTTGCTTTTAGTGGGGAAATGGTAGTTTTGGTGTATGGATTTTAATTAAGGCTGCAAACAACCTCTCAGAGATACAACTGAGATTGGAGGGAAAAATTAATTTTTTCTGAGTCTGAACTGCCTGTTTCAGTAATTGTGATGATTAAAAATTGAACTGGGGATTGAAGATACTAGATTAAATAAACAATAGAGTATTTTAAGTTATACTCAGTGCAGCTGCAAGTGGATTGAATGAGCGGCTGGCACAGGAGTGGAAGGGAGGGAAGCAACTCTTGGCCCTTCGGTCACGCTTTCTGAGGGCCGACCTGTGCAATTCACCAGGAAATGGATTAATCTGATGTGCTCTTGGAAATGTTTCTGACTGGTGCTGCTCAGGGAGCCCACACTTCTGTGGGAATAAAATCCCTTCCCCAAGAGAGAGATTTCAGGTGTGGCCGTGGCGCTTGGGGACGCGGGGCAGTGGTGGCCCTGGCAGGGCGGGGGTGGTTGGACTCGATGCTCTCAGAGGGCTCTGCCAGCCTCGATGTTTCCGTGGCTCTCACCAGCTGTCGCCTGTTCTCTGCGTTGTCCTCAGGTCACTGAGCAGCTCAGATGCCGTGAGGAGGGAGGGGAACCCCAAAGTCCACAAAGGGTGAACAGAAGCTTAAAAGGTTCGCTGGGCTGAGCGGCCCCACAGGGTCTGGGTGTCTCTGCTCGGCCACCCCAGGATGTGAAGGGTGTTCTCAATGCAGAGGGGGATGGAATTCCTCTGGAATGCTTCTGGAGACAGCTTTGTACAGGAACAGCCTCTGCACCTGGGGAAGGTCCCCGAGCCTGCTGGAGGCACTGCTGGGAACCCAGGCTTGTAAACATCTGACACAAACACGCCTTTCTAATCAATGTTGAAATGCTCCCTTCCCAGAATTTGGGTTCTGGCACTAGTTCAAGCCTGTCTCTCATCAAGTGATTGATTTCTTTATTTCTCTTCTGTCCTGCCAGCCCCCCAGAAACGTGCTTGAGTTAAATCTTGAGAACCTTAAAAGTGCAGTGACTTTATCAGGGAAGGGAGTGAGGGTTCCTGGCTGGGGGATGATTGTGGGTCCCCAGGCTGTGCATTTGTGAGCCCTGCAGGACAAAGTTCTCCTGAAAGTGTCGTTTGATCAGTTTGGAAGAGGCCGGGCTGGGGAAGGCTGGCTATGAGGGGTAGGCTGGTGATCCGGGAGGGCTGTGCAGGGATATCCCTGGGGGGATGTGCAGGATATCCCTGTGCTATAAAATGTGGTGCTCAGTGACTGGGCATCGCTTGGGGCTGCACTGGCACCACTCAGATCCTGAGCTCCAGAAACCCATTTTCTGTTTTTGTGAGAGGATGTGGTGTAGAGCGAGCCTGTGGAGGCCAGCAAGGCATTCCCATCTCCTTAAACTGGATTTTACCACAGGCAATGTGTATTTCTGCTCGTTCTTTCCTCCTGAGCCTCTTGTGCTTGGCTGTCCAGCCGGGAGCTGCTGAGGGCGAGCACACCCAGATGTGAGCAGCACCCTCACCCTGCAGCCACCCCAGAACTCCTGCACTGCATTTCAGGTTTGAATTGCTCTGCTGAGGAGCACAGTGCCCCAGGAGAAGGCGGCAGCACGAGTGGCACCGGGCAGTGTCATGCCCCAGCGCCAGGAACCCGAGCGCAGAGCCAGGAGCTGCATGAGCTGCGCTTGGCAGAGCACAAAGCTCCTCAGAAGCAGAAAAAAATCACAAGTGTTGAAAATGGCGCTGGGGAGATCTGGGAAACATTTTCCTTAAGAGCAAGACAGTTCTACTGGTGCTTCTGCAGTAGCTCGTGTGTTGGGCTGCTGCCCACCGCTGCTTGGCTGAGGGAGGACGAGCTCTGCCCGGCGCTCTCTGCTCGGGCACAGGGATGGGATCCATCCTGCCCTGCAGCCTGCCTGGTTTTTCCTGGAGCAGATTCATTAAAAAGGGCTGGTGCCCCCTGTAATTGACAGGTGTAATGGCTTGGTTTCCTCTCCGAGTTCCTTGCCCCAGGGTTTGGCCCTCTGGGTGGCTGTGGGCTGGTGGCTCACAGTGGTGTCTGGAGCCATGGCCAGCTGCTGGGAAGGGCCAGAAATGACCAAATGGCCAGGAATTCAGCACCAAATAATTTTCTCGTGGTCAGCACTCCAGTAAGTACTTAAAGTATTTTGAAAAACTGCACTAAGCTTAGCTAAAATGATGGTTTTCTCACCAGAAAGTTAAGCTCCCCTTTCTTTGGTTTATTTTACCAAAAGCTTTATGATTTTACATACTGCAATTCTTTTTATACTTCAGAAGAATTAGAAATAATTTTAGTGGATTTTCATTATTACTTGGGTCAAGACTTTCAGTCAGGCAGAACTGCTGTGAGGGCCAGGGTGTGATTTTGGATTAACCCTTTTCCTCCCAGGACAGACGGTGCCTCAGTCACAGCACCTGCCATCCCTTGCTCTTGGCCAGCCTGGACCTGCTCCAGAAGTGTGGAAACCAGTTCAGCCAGACACTGCTGCCAGGCAGTCCAGAAATATCCCATGGACAGAAGGGATAAGGACAAGGTTACTATTTGGGGGGTTTGGACTCCTTCCCATCTGCTGTCAAGGTAAAGTCTCTCCTAATGTTGCAGAAACTTTCAAATCCCCAGCAGAAATAGTGTGTGAAGAGGGGGAGTTATTGACAGTTCAGCAGTGATAGAGCAGGAGAGAGAGTAAATGTTAAATGCACTTTACTATACAACAAATTTTCAGCTTATGGCATCCCAATACATCAAGAAATGTTGCTTGCTTCTGGCCAGGAAAATGTCATTCATTTTGCTATTCATACTGCTTGGAAAAAATAAGTGCCGTGCTCATGCTTGTTTACACCCTCCCAGCTTGCTGGGAAAGGCTGATTTCCCACCCTTCCCTCACAGTTTGCTGGAGAATTCCTGCTCTGTCCAGAGCAGTGGGGCTGTACCAGGGGGCTCAGCCCCAAGGGAGCAGAGCCAGAGCTCCTGGTGTCTCCTTCCCAGCAGGTCCAACAGGCACCTGCATTAATGAGGGAAAGGTGTTAACACAGAACCCCTGGAATCCCAGTTCTGCTCTGGCAGAGGAGGTGTGCAGGGGAGTGGAAAACTCTCCCTTCCCAAGAGATATTGGGTTTATAGTGATAAAGACCTTTTGTCCCTCCTGGACAGCGTTTCAGCACTCACAGCTGCTCCAGGCAGTGGCAGCAGGGCAGAGCTGGCATTTTGCTGCACCTGATCTGGGGGCTCTGGGTATCTTCAGTCTTGGTCTGAAGTTTCTTACCTGAGACTGCTTTAGATCCGAATCCAACTTAATGACCTGGGCTTTGGTGTACCCTGGGTGTCAGATCCCCTGCTGCAGGCAGGGTGAAGCCAGACAAAATGACAAATTCGGTGTGCGTTTGCCTCTTGGAGCACATCACGGCTGAGGACTGTGAAAAAACACAATAAATAAAACACAATCCCCTCTCTGGGGAGCCTTTCCCAGACATGTCTCCTGTGCCCCAAGCCCCGTGGGATGAGGACACCCGTGAGTACCCCTGGCTGCGACAGGAGTGCTCATCTCTGCAGACGGGATCCCCGCGGAAGCCGGGAGCTGTGCGGGGAAACGGGGCTGATAAGGTTCACTCATGGACTTCGGTTTGTGAGGGTTGCTGGCACTTACTGGAGTGAGATAAAAGTGTTCCAGGAAGAGAGGAGCAGGAAGGAAGAAACAACCCCTCCAAGTGTGCAGAGGAGTATCTTGGTTTTACAGCTGCACACAGCATCGATCAAAATGCCACCTGCACACCCTGGCTGCTACCTGGAATTACACAGATCCCCTGAGCTTAAAGGATGCATAAAATACACTTTTAATGAGGCAGGCTCTGTCTGTGGATCCAGGAGGCTTAAAAAGAGAAGTACAGAATATATATGTCAAATCCCTGCTCACAACAGAGGAAAAGGCATTAGAGCCACCAGCTCTAATTTTCATAGCTTAGTAGGTGGTGTTCTAAAGTGCTCAAACTAAGTTCAGATGCTCTCAGGAGTCTTTTGGGGGACATGCAGGTCCTTAGCATAGGTCCGTAGCCTATTTAGGAACACTGGGCAGGCTGAGGAAAGGCCAATGTTGGACAATTTTAGAGGTGTCTGCATAGAATCAAATCCCAGACTGGTTTGGGCTGGAAGGGACCTTAAAGCTCATCTTGTGCCACCCCTGCCCTGGGCAGGGACACCTTCCACCAGACCAGGCTGCTCCAAGCCCTGTCCAGCCTGGTGACCAGTGCAGCTCTGCAGTGGCTGGGGCCAGCCCCGAGCCCTCAGCCTGTGCAGCTCAGTCTGTTCCTCACACACCCCAGCGCTGGGGTCAGAAAAAATGGCAGGAAAGAATAGGCTATTTTTATTTCAGTGTGCATCAAATCCTGGTTTTATAACTTATTAATGATAAATTGATCTCAGGAGATACTAACTCTGTATTTACAGAGTGTTTAGACATGCTGGGGGCTGTTTTAAATGTACCAGCTGCTCAGTGCTGATTTAAGTACACAGATGTTCTTATTAGCATAACATTCAGATTCGATGCCCTTCTTATCTGCATCCTGTCAAAGCACAAAAACAGCGGCTCCACAGCCCAGGAGCTCCAGGCAGGAACAGCCTTTCCTCCCCCTGGACCTCCCCACGGGCTGAGCTTGCAGCAACATGTGCTCCCCATCCCATCCCATCCTGTCCCGTCCCGTCCCGTCCCATCCCGTCCCAGCCCCTCAGGGCTCCAGGAGGGATCCCAGCAGGTGCTGGAGATGGAGAGGGGGATTTTGGAGGTGATTTGGTGGAGCCACACGGGCTCAGGGCTGAGCAGCCCTTGGGTCACTGTGAACCAAAGGTGGGGTGACCCCGTGCTCGGCGCTGTGCTCCGTGGGGTTTGCAGGTGTTTGCAGGTTGCTGCTGCTGCGCTTCCCTTTGTGCTCATTTCTTTTCCAGCCCTGCTCTCTTTTTCTCTGGGAGGGATGAGCGTGCTGGGGAGCAGCGCCTGCGGCCTTTGAAGCACAGGAGCAGGTAAGCACCACAAAGCCGCACTTGGCTCCGTGTTACAGAGCAGTGCCGGCAGTGAAACAGAGCTGGGAAGGGCAAACCCGGCCTGGGCGACCCTTGGCTGGCAGCTGGGATGTGCAGGGAGCTCTGGTTTCTCTGGGGTGAGGAGCAGCAGGAGCCTCGTTAGGGCCCTTTTGATCATCTCCGAATTCTCCCAGGTTATCCTAGAATGGAATAATGGAATACCCGAGTTAGGAGCGACCCACAGGGCTCCGTGAAGACAGCCCGGGGACACCTGGCTCGCACAGTGACCGTCCCAGGTCAGAGAACCGCTCAGGAAGGTTTTCTCTCCTTGCTGGGTGCTTTAAATGCGCTTCCCGTGGCTGCCCAGGACGGAGGAGGCAGCAGCTGTGATGTGCTGGTGAAGCAGAGGTTGCGGCAGGGGATGAAACTCCCTTGTCCGAAGGCGCTCTTCCCTCGGGGGGGCAGAGCCCTCCGAAGAACCTTTTGCTCCTCATTTTCACTTTGCCATTCCACTTTCTACATTGTTTCACAGAGAAACAACCAACCAACCAAATCTCTTCGTTGTTTCAGCCTACCCACAAACAGGAATTGTAAGAAATGTCACCAGGAAATCTCCATTCATTTCAGCTCAGCCTTCCAAAACGTGTGAATAAACACCTGGACGGATGAATATTGAATAGGCCAGTATCCAATTTTAATTTAACTTTTTAAAAACCTTTTTTTATTGACCTCCCTCCATGCTTTATGAGTGTTGAACCCCTTTAGTCCCCAGCCCGTCTCTCACTGTGATTTTACTTATATATATATATGTATATATACGTATGTGTGTGTATGTATGTATATATATGTGTGTATATATGTATGTATCTATATATATACTTCCGCATATATATTTTTGCTCTTAGTTTTTCCTTGCAGCAGCTTTGAGCGGCCCCTCGCAGCCTGTGAGGGGTCACTCCTGCCTTTCCCCGCCTTTCCGATCGTGCTCCAGCGCTCAAGGGACCGGACACAAAGGGAGCCTCTTCGGCGGCCCCTCGCTCCCCGCAGGAAACATCCGACAATCCAGCAGAAACACAAAGTAATGACAACCACAGAAATGGAAATCGCTTCAAAGTCAAACCGATATCTTGAGAAAGATGAGGGAAATGTTACAAAGGGAATATCAAAGGCTGAAGAAGGATCTGCCGAGGCACTTTGTTACCGAAGTCGTTTCCACCGCCGCCCCCCGCCGAGGCAATCAGGACTAATGGGGACATTAGTGCAGCCAGGACTACATATCAAAGAGTCCCCGGAGCAAATAACACCCAGGAACTGGAGCATCGCTGGCACCACGCTCCAAACCACCCCCCTCTGCCTCAGGAATGAGTAAAAGGGTCGTAAACAGCAGAGAGAAAATTTTTGCCTGGTGACTGCAAATAAGCACCCAGCAGAGCTGTTAAAAGTTGCTTGCTGAAGAGAAAAATATGATTCTTCCAGTTTTATGGGCCATGTTCAGATAGCTCTTACTCCTGTGCCATAAATCCAATTTTCACATAGATTAAATGGAAAGGCAGCCGAGGCTCTGCTGAATAATGCACGGATTGTCGTGGATCTGTGAGGGGCAGGAATCGATCCCACTCACACCCTGGGGCCTGCTCACAGCCACACTGCTGCTCCGGGCACCAGGTACCACTCACATCCTTCACACCTTCCTCTGGGCTCTGCCTCCATCCTTTATCCAAATCGTTACACTTCAGTAAAAACCCCTGAAGTTACGGTAGAGTTGAGGCTGGAAAGAGGTGGCCTGAGGAAGAGCCGATTCCTGCAGGAGGATGCTCAGAGAGAGCTGCACAGGGGTGCACTTCAATACCGGAATAGCTCTGCTAGCTGAGGGCACCTTATCCCTCTGGAAATGCGCCTCCGTGCCAGTTTAACCCCGCAGTGACAGGGGGGCTGCATGAGGGAGCTTCTCCAGTAGGAAAAAGGTCCCCTCTTGCACGGGACAGGACATTCCGAGCCCCGGTCCCTGGGCCTCACAGGCACCCGGATTGGATCCCAGGCAGAGTCAGCCTGTTCGCAGCCCGAGATTTCTGAATGGGGGAGAAAGCAGCACTTGAGCATGGAGAGGAATTAATGTTTGCAGTTCCCTGAAAGACCTTTAATCTCTTTGCCACTAACTATCCCACAAACGGGGAGCTTAAGCTCTTTTCTCTTGAGTGGAAGGCTCTGCCTGTCCCCTCCCAGCTCTGACCCAGCACCTCCTGGAGCACCCTCGGCCCAGCTGGGGAGGTCTCTCTGTCCCCTTGTCCTCATGGAAGTGCCTGCTCTGCTTTGCTTTGCTGTTTCTCCCATTGTGCCAGCCCAGCCGTCCCTCCCCTCTGCTGTCCCCAGAGCAGGACAGACCCGGCTGAGCAAGCCCCCGGCGCCCCTCCCTCTGCCCTCGGCTGCTCTGCTGAAGGGGTTAATTTGTTTAAACCACAGTTGTTCTCATGAGTTATGGGCTGGCTCCTGCCAGCGGAGTGGAAAAGTGATTTAATTTTCCAGTTTCAGCATGGCAGATGTGTGTGTGGGAGGGCTGTGAGGGAAAGGGGGGGGTTGTTGTTGTTTGTAAGGTGACCAAAATCTGGTCCACCAGATTTAATCTAACCCAGTTCCAGCCTGCTGAGGTGGTGACAGCTGACACGGTGCTGCTGTCACGGGGGTGTGCTGGGGGGGATGGGATATGGGGGGTTCCCACAGCCGTGGGGCTGTGCTGGGGGTGAGGGGCCGGGGGGCAGAGGAGCAGGGATGGTGTGGGAGCAGTTCCCAGGAGCAGGGATGGTGTGGGAGCAGCTCCCAGGAGCAGGGATGGTGTGGGAGCAGCTCCCAGGGCAGGGATGGTGTGGGAGCAGCTCCCAGGAGCAGGGATGGTGTGGGAGCAGCTCCCAGGGCAGGGATGGTGTGGGAGCAGCTCCCAGGGCAGGGATGGTGTGGGAGCAGCTCCCAGGAGCAGGGATGGTGTGGGAGCAGCTCCCAGGAGCAGGGATGGTGTGGGAGCAGCTCCCAGGAGCAGGGATGGTGTGGGAGCAGCTCCCAGGGCAGGGATGGTGTGGGAGCAGCTCCCAGGAGCAGGGATGGTGTGGGAGCAGCTCCCAGGAGCAGGGATGGTGTGGGAGCAGCTCCCAGGGCAGGGATGGTGTGGGAGCAGCTCCCAGGAGCAGGGATGGTGTGGGAGCAGCTCCCAGGGCAGGGATGGTGTGGGAGCAGCTCCCAGGAGCAGGGATGGTGTGGGAGCAGCTCCCAGGGCAGGGATGGTGTGGGAGCAGCTCCCAGGAGCAGGGATGGTGTGGGAGCAGCCCCCCCAGTCCTGCCCAGACCTGGCTCACCCCTCCCTGCACAGACTCTCCTCGTGCCTCCTGCCTTGTGGTCTCCCGGCCTGTGGGGATTTGCTCATTATTTGACTGGAAATGTGTCTTGCTTTAACGTTCAGTCAAACGCTGTGAAGGTCAGAGCCCTGCCTTGAGCTTGGCCTAACAGGTGAAAAGCTGTGATAAAACATCCAGTGCTAGAAAGCTTTTCCACTTCCCTCTGCCAGCGCAGGGAACACTTGTCTGGTGCCTGCAGGGCTCTGGGCAGGAGCTGGAGGAAAGCTGAATTTTATATGTTATCCTTTTCTTTCTGTTCTCCTATTAGAATAATCTGTTACTAATAGATAAATTAATAAACAATACTAATAGATAATAATCCTATTAGAATAATTAGAATTATTCTGCACAAAACAATTGTTACAAACATCATCTTTCTTTATTCTCTAAAATGAATCTCTGCTTTGGAGCTGTGGGTGAGGGAACACAGAGCAACAACAAAGGCTGGTCAGCATCTGCCCTGTGACCCCCTGAGCCAGACCCCAATGCCCTGCACTGGGGCCTTTGGGAGTCTCTGTGGGGCTGGGGAGGTGGCTCTGGGTCTGTTTTCTTTTCTTTAAATCAGCACAGGAGCTGCTCTTGTACCAAAACTGCCAGTCAGAGATTTGAGGAGGTTGTTTTTAGAGGTTGTTTTTTCTCTGTCCCTTTTAACCTTCTCTGGTTTTGCAAATTAAAAGAAGCTTTCCCATCAGATTCAATTTCTACTTCAAATAAGTAGTGTTTAGGCTGGGGAAAAAACTCTCCAAACCGCTCAGGAATTGAGCAGTAAATCAATGGCAGAACCAGTTAGGGATGCTGCGAGACTCAGAGAGTCAGGGATTGACTGGGAGGGTTTTGGGAAGACACACAACTGGAAACCACCCCTTTTGGCTTTGGAATTCTGGGTATTTGTCTCTGAGAAGCTGATCCTTCCTGGATCTTCCTGGATCCTTCCAGAATCTTCCTGGATGCTTCCAGAGCATCGTGGTGTCTCCCTGGAAGGCAGCAGGACCTCGTGCCTGAGGCTCCCCAGTTCGGCGGCTGTTCAAGGCCACTCCAGATTTTCAGCACCAGATAAAATCCCACTGACAGCTCGTCTCCATCCCCAACAGGAAACACTCACTACCGACACAGGTTGGGAACCTGCCTGCTTGTAGGTGGGAGCAAACCCCTCCTTTTGCTTTTTCACGGGTGATAAATTTGTGTAGAAACAGAACATGTGGGAAGCAGCTGTTGGGCGCTCTGAGTGACAGCTCCCAGCCCCAAGAGAACAAATACTTGGGGCTGAAGCTCTGCAGGGGAGCACTGCTGGCGGTCAGGAGTGAGTGAAGCCTCAGGGAGGAGCCAGCTCTGGGCAGGGCGCTGCAGCATCCTCGAGCAGCGAGGCTGTGCCGGGGCAGCCGCAGCTCTGCCCCTCCTTCCTCGCTTTTCTCGGCTCTCCCTGCAGCCCCGCAGGCGCCGAGAGGCAGCGGAGGGACCCGGGGCTCGTTCCAGAGGCTGTTGGTGCTGCGCAGCTCTCCCGGTGCAGAAAGCACGGCGATGGATGTAATTTTAGGGAAAAGGGCCATTGAGCAAAGATGGACCATTCTGGAGCGTTAACGCCGCGTGAAAAGGCCTCGTTATCCTCGGCAGCAGCCTCCTCCTGCAGCCCGCTTTTGTTAAACCAGGGGCCGGCGTCTGTAAAGTGATACCCGAGGAACGGGACCCGTTCTGGGGGCGCAGGGGCTGTCACCTGCTCTGCTCCTCTCCCTAGCACCTCCTGCTCACCACCCCGTCCTGCCTCCCTGCAGCTCCTTCCGAGGGGCTGACACCCCTGTTTGCAGCTCGGGCAGCAACAGCCCTTTCCTCAAGTACCACGCTTGGAGCAGGACATGGAAATGATCCAGCTAATCATCACGATTTCTTGCAAGCACATTAGAATGAGATCGCAGTGTTCATGCAAACAAAATACTTTTCAAGGCCGTGCTTAATTTTGTTGAATAGTCTCAGTGCTGTCACCTCCCAACCCTCCTGTACCTGGTGGTTCACGCTCAGGTTTCCTCTGTTCCCAGTCCCGTCCCTCAGTTAATCCTTCTTCCCTACATGAACCCTCAAATGTCATCTCCTGTGCTGGCTCAACGTGTCTGCTTTGTGATTAATCTGCCTCATGCCTGAGCTCTGAACCCATTTAAACAGCCTCAGCAGCCTGGGACTTCCTACAAAGGTTTTCCACTTTCTTTTCTTATTTACTGTAGGAAATTGTAGATGGAAGAAAAAAAGAAGTTCCCCTTTGGCTCATTGCCCACAGCTTGAAGGGATGAGGAGCCGAGGTCCATCTGGCTGAGACAGGGAGGCAGAAACAAAAAGGGAAAGATGAGATTGAGAACATCTGGATGTTGGTCCCAAGGTGTCCCTGTAACAGATTGAAGCCCTGAAATACCAAACCCACCACACTGAGTTGTCCTGGTCCATGTGGCCCCTGCTGAAAAAGAGGGATGGAGAGAGAGGAAGGAGGATAAGCAGGGATTCCATAGAATATTAACCAATGTCAGGCTGTCACTCAGCAGCTGGGTTCGGCAAGTTTGGGTTTCCTCTGGAGTCAGGGAAAGTTTCCATCCTGTCAGCCTGTCCTGGTGACCTTGGCAAGGTGGTTCATGTGATCCTGCTCATCTAATAAACTCATTAAAGTTGGAAAAAGATCATGGAGTTCAACCATCCCACAAGAGCCATCTCCATCTGCAAGAGCCCCGGCTGGTGCTTAGGAGGTGTAGGTGCTCCCACAGCTCAGTGCAATGATCTTATCAAAAAGTTTTCTGCACTGAAATACTTGGAGGTGACTTAAAAAGCAAATACAAAACGTTTTTATGGCTGGACGTGTTTATCACCGTGTCTCAGCAGTATCTCATGACGTGAGTAACAGTTATAAAAGCTCTTTGAGCTTATTTGACAGTAAATGTTTTGTGGCCATTCTCTATTTCTTCCCCTTGTATTTCAAACTGCTGAGCTGTGCCATCAGCATTTAAGAGCAGCTGAGCCCAGTGGGCAGAGCTGTGTGGGGGGAGGTGGGGCCTGGCCCAGGAGGGGCTCTGGAGGGGCTGGGGGAGTCTGGGGGCACGGAGGGGTCTGGAGGGGGCATGGGGCAGGGGCTGCTTGGGCCATCCCAGCTGATTCCTCATTCTGTGGCAGAATCCAGCTGGGAGTCCCTGTGGGAGGGAAGGCTGCAGGAGTAGGTGCAGAACAGCAGCTCACTCACCTGCCAGCACTGGGAGTTTTGGGTGGGCAGGGCTGAGTGCACTGCCTGGGAATCCAGCAGAACCCGACCTGTGCCTCCTCTGCTCCAGAGAACGGCGTTTGGGAAGGGCTTTGAGCCAGGTCCATCCACGCGCGGGCCCCGATGCCACCCCAGCAGTGTCTCGGGGGTGTGAGGGAGCAGTAAATTCTGTACTGATGCTGAGAAAGTACAGTATCTGCTACGCTTCCCCCTGCATGGGAAGGTCCTCACTGCACGGTCATGTGCTGCCAGTTCTGCACAATTCAGGCAGCCAAAGGCACCTGCAGACGCAGGAGTGTCTGCACCCCTTCCCGGGATCCCCCCTCAGCCCTACTGGCCCCCAGCCCTTCATCCCTTCAGAGGACGAGGACGTGGTGCACACCCATTTGAACGGAGCTCTGCCTCCCTCAGCCCGTGATTAATGAGCTGTGCTTTTACCCCAGAGAGCCAATTAAAGCAGAAGCTGGTGCAATCCTACAAAAGAGCAGGAAAGTAAACACGGGAGCCTTGTCACGAGCTGCTCGCGCTCTGTCACTGCGCACCGGGCTCGGCTGCTCTGCTGCTAGAGAGGAATTGAACCAGGTGCTCTATTAATATTTATCAATCCTCCCCAGCCCATGACGTGATCTGCTGCTGCAAATGCTGCGTGTGGAGCCTTTCTGGGAGCGGCTCTCAGGTGCCCTGCTCATGAGCATCCTGTGCTCCTGAGCAGCCCGTGCTCCTGGCCCACAGCACACACGCCACCAGTGGAATTTCATCCTAGTCATAACTTGCTTTTTGTATCTCCAAATGTCTGAAGAGACACATCAATGGCCCTTTTCTTCCCAGGTTTGGCCAGGGAGTGCTGCCATCCTGGAGCACCAGGGACACCATGGAATGAGAATATGGATGGGTTTTCATTGACCATGTCAGTAACAGAACAGGTCAGAGTGTGACACTGGGCACAGATGGACAGGAATGTGAAGGAACATCCATTGAGAGGCTCAAGGAGCAGCACAGGTGTGTGGCAGTGGCTTATTCTGGGCATATTTTGAGACCTTTCCCGGTTTATAATTTTGTGGCAGTAGGATTTGAGTGTCACACAGGTGTGGCTGCAGTTTACCCCATGCCATGCTGCCTTCTGCTTAGCCGGTACCAGCAAATGGAGGGACAATAGCAGAGCTTGCAGAAAAGGGGTTTGCAAATGATTGCTCAGGCATCTAAATGATCAGGTGTAGGAATTGCAGTAGGGAATGACATGCCAAGGATACTCAGAAGAGCTGGGCAGAACATTTTTTGTGAAAACAGGAAAAATCTGTAGATCTTGAAGAGTGAGGCTTCCCACAGCAGCCTTCTGCTTAAAGGCTTCACTCGAAGCAGTAGACAGGAGGAGCTGGTGCTGATGGGGAGATCTCAGGGCTGCACTTCCCAGGAAAGGCATCCTTTGGGCAAAGGGAGAATTCTTCATGGAAAGTCAAGAGAAGGAAGTGCAAGTGAATAAAGGCAGGAATTGAGCTAAACTGGCACTAAACCCTATTTTGATTCTCCTACATTGGATCAAGGTCGCTTTGGTTCTGGAATAATTTTAGATTTAATTATTCAGTTAATTGTTTGGCCTGATTGATAATGCACAATTCATTGGGAATTTAGGCTCAGGTATTTTTTTATGTGACTTCTATTTTTAGTTCTTTGTATGTCAGGAATCATCACATGGATGCAGGGATACTGAGAGCCAGAGGGAAATCATCCTGCTGGAGATTGCTGGAGTAAAAAAATTCCAAATCCATCTTGATTCAATATTTTTTATTGCTCTGTGGGGAGCTCTGGGGGGATGGGCAGCTGGGGGTCCCACATGTGCTGTTGGGGTGTCTGCTGTGCCTGTGGAGTCAGGGCCATCCTGGATTTGGAGACCTGGAGAGGCATTTGCTTGTCCTTGGGGAGGATTGTGCTGAAGGGAACAGGGCCTTTGTACTTGGTTTGCTCTTCCAGGCTTTTGCCCCATCCTTGTCCTCCTCGTGCTGCAGCAGCTCAGATCAGACATTCCAGAATGTTCTTTGGGGTGCAAGTACACTTCTCCTCTCTCCCCAGCTGCCCACTGGCAGCAGCAGTCAGGAGACTTCCTCTCCATGAAACCCCAGTCCAGGGGAGGAGATTTGTTGTGTGGAACCCCCCAGGACAGCCCGAGCTCCCCCAGCCCGGCCTGGCCCCGCAGCAGGGGCAGCAGCAGCGCTGGCTGTGGGAGCCCAGCGGGCCGGGCAGGCTGCTCCCAGCACGGAGAGAGCAGCCGTGCTCCCTTCCCGGGCAGTTCTGCACCAGCAGCCACGGAGACTGCGATGGGGCAGCCCGACCTGCCTCCGGCCTGACACCGTCCCCACACAGCCCTGCTGAAAGCAAGCACAACCTGCACCAGATCCCTGGGCCTCCTGGGCGGCTGGGACGCCTGCCAGGGTGGGCGTGCTTTGGGGACCACGGGCTGCTGCTGCTGCTGGCACATCTGTATTTAATGTGGCACATCTGTATTTAATGTGGCACAGGGGCCGCCTTGCTGAAACAGCTGCAGTAAGGTTTGCTCTTAGAACTGCTGGCCCAGAGCAGTAATAATTCTGAGTTGAGTGGTGAAAGAGCATCAGTCCCCAGCCCTGGACGTGTCCAAGGAAGGCCTGGCTGTGGCACTCAGTGCTCTGCGCTGTTGACAAGGTGGGCATCGGGCACAGCTTGGACTCGATGGTCTTGGGGCTCTTCTCCAACCTCAGTGATTCTGGGATCATGGGGGGAGTCCCCTGTGCACCACTCTGCTCCTTGTCAGAGCAGCAATTAAATCATGGAGTAATTCAATCATCAAGGAAGAGCATGTGGAAAAAGGGAAGAAAGCCTGAGTACAGGGAGTATAATTTTTTTCGCCTTGTCTTTTAGAGTAAACGTTGTGGAAATCAAGGGAAGGCTTAGATGGCAGGCACTTAACTGCTAAAGATTTTTGCAAGAGTCATTTCCACAAATGTCTTACAGACCATCCATAGATCTGGAGCCGGTGCTTTTAATGGACTGACAAATGTACACTAACCCCAGCTGACTGTTGCTCCATTGCTTGGCTATCCAGATAAGAAGAATGCTTTCCTTTGATTGAGATCTTAAATCAATTGTTCCTTTACCCGGTGGCTGGTGGTTATTATCCAAGGAGAAGATAAAGTTCAGATGGTAAATTGTTAATATTGTAAGAAAAATGTCTGTTGTGTCCTGCTTAAAGTTTCCTGTCTGGATGAAATACACTCTCCTATAATAATTCCAATTGTGTGCAATCCATCAGAGCCCTCGCTGCAGCGGTGGCAATGCTGCTCTGGCCCTGCCCTGCCAGCCCTGCTGGGCAGCTCTGCCTGCCCGAGGCTGGCAGCAGCTCTGGGGAGCAGAGCCGAGCTGCCCGGGGCTCCTGCCGCGGCTGGGGCTCTCCTGGCACAGGGATGAGCTGCTGGGAATGGGGCAGGATGGGCAAGGAGCGAGCTGTGCTTGTCCTGCCCCAGAGTGTCGGGGATGCAGCCAGCAGGGCTGGATAAACCCCACGGGGGTCACTTGCCTCACTGCTGGCCCTGCCCTGCCCCTGCAGGTGCAGGGGGGGGGGTCACAGCCTGGCCCGGGGTGTCCTGAGCCCCCCGGGAGCTGTGTGGGTGTTGGCAGCACGGGGCACACTCAGGTGGGAGCACAGCCCTGCAATGCTGGGCACTGCTGTCCCTTCCTGCAGCTCCCCCAGCGCTGGGCTCTCCCCTTGTCCCGCTCTTCCTGGGGGCTGCTGGACCAGCACTTGGGAAGTGGAGTCCTTAAATGCTTCCTGGGATTACTCATTCGTTATTCATTGCCTTTTTGAGTTCCATGACTACAGTAAGAAATGAAAACTATTTGGAGGTTCTTCCTTTATAGCTGTGTTACCAAAGATACCAAATTTTCTCTCAAGCACTCAAAACACAACGTCTCACATTTGCTTCCCAAATGAGCACCAACTGTAATTCCTCATCTACTCATCCCTGGCTTAGTTGGGGTCCTAATATTTCACACCCCTTTGCTATTGAATTTTCACCTCTTGTCATTGAGAGAAATAGTTCTGTTATTCTCTAATGGTGACTCATGCTGTACCTTATGAACTTTAACTACTCTCAGGGTCATTCTCCTGACAAATTGCTCCAGGCTGTTTCAGTAATTATTTGTCCTTGGGAAGATGCATATCCTTTATTGAAGGTACCCTAAGAATAAAACAACCTTCAGTATTAAAATGTCTGGTCTACCACTGGAAGATTAAATGCTCATGCTTTTGACCAGTTCATGCCAGTCCTTGAGAAGCAGAGATCCAGCAGAAAGTACTAAAATTGACTCCATGAAAGGCTGTAAGAAAAGGTGTATAATTAACATGACTCTATATAATTAATTCTGATACATTCCTATTTTCATTTCACTTTTGTGTTTCAGATCTGTCAGTGATCACCAAGGAAACTAAAATCTGCTGGTGACTGTTCACATCCCCAGCAAAGCCGAGGGAGAGGCTGGTGGCTGGGGACTCTGTTCTTCACCTGGGGCAAGGACAGGCAGCTCAGGTGTTCCCAGCTTTGGCATCTGGGTTCTCTCTTGGATTTGGAGCCCCCTCGAGCCCCCTCTGTGATCTCTGCTGTCAAAAGGTGACTTCCAGCATCTCCAACGTGGGACTGAAGGAGGCAGGGCAGGAATTCCAACATCTTTTCCTGACTGAGAGACCTGCACAGGTCCTGAGAGTGTCCAGCAAACGGGACCCTGCTCTGACTGCTGCCTTTGGGGGCTGCCACAGCAGAAGGGCTCAGGGAAGGAAAGCAAACCCTACTTCCACCAAAACCAACGGGAAAACTGAAGGAAAGTCACAAACTGGGATTTGGCCACAAATTTAGTAAGGGAGCACCAAAGAGTGAAGGAACTCTGCCCTGGCAGATCCCAGTTCCTGCAGCCACGGAGCCCAACCCCACAGGGAAGGAGCCGGATCCTTCCCCTCCTGTGCCTCTGCTGGCTCGGGCCAAGGCCCTGACCCCAAACAGTCCCAGTTCCCACACTGGCCCCTCAAACCCCTTTTCTTTCCCATCTCTTTAACCCAGATTTGTGGCGCTGCTGCTGCTGCTGCTGCTGCTGCTGTGACAGATGCTGAGGGAGGCTGACAACATTTCTGGTGTGAAGAGCAGGACTTCTTTGCTGACAAGCTGTTAAAGGAAAGATTTACTGTTATGAGGCTGGTTCCCCTCTGGGTCATTTTTGAGAGGGAATAACTTTGGCTGTGTTGGCTGGGGACGTTCAGGGGCAGCAGGGGACACACAGACACCCTCGGGGAAGGAGTGTCCTGCATCCTCATACCAGGAATTTGGAGCAAGGGCTTGTCCAGCAAGGAAGATCCATTCACTCCAAGTCCCTGTCTGGTTTTCCTGTACTAATGAGGTTCTCCTCTAGGTCTGGCTCTGGCTGAGTGGTGAAGTGGTGGCCATGAGAAGTCCCAGGGAGGCAGAGGAGGAGGGAGAATCAACCAGCTCAGGTGGGGCAGAGCTGGCTTCTCCTCATCCCCATCCCCATCCCCATCCCCATCCCCATCCTCATCCTCATCAGTCGGTGCCACTCCATAGGATGGTGCCCTATTCCATGTCCCCTTCTCCATGAAGGCTTTGGATTTTTGGAGAGCTTACACTGCAGAGTTTGTGCTTTTCCTGCTTCGGGAATAATGGGATGGCACTTGTCAATCCAGGCCATCTCCCCAGCATTCTTTTTGTTCTTCAAAGACACTTTGGGGATTTTGAAGGATCTTTTTGACTGTTAACAGAATTTGCAGAGCTGTGCAGCTCCAGTAACAGCCTTGCAAATATTCACCTCCAGTGTGTCTCCCTCCTGTACCACATTCCTGATGTGTTCTATTGACAAGGATCAGAAAGAGCCTGCCTGAGGAGACAGAGAAATGTATATCTGGCTAACGAGGGACAAATGGCTCTTCAGAGCAAGTTGGCCTCACAAATTTCCACTTGTCTCTGTGTTCCCGTTTGGACCAATTTGGAGGAAAAGTATCCTCTGATAGAAGGCAGGTTACAACCAGCCCTCCCCCACCAGCTTCGGGAAAAAAAAGAAATTCTCCTCGGAGGAAAGTGAAAGTGTTAAAAAACTATTTATTTAGCAAACACACAGGAAAAGGATAATAATGCTAAATAATAAAACCTCTCGCTGTGGAGAGAAGCCTGGGAAGATCTCAGAGTCCTTCTGTAGATGTGGCCTCTCTCCTCCTCCTCGGAGCTGGGTCAGTGTGGGCCCACCTCCAGGGCCTCGGTGGAGAATTCTCCTGGTGTGTTCTGATGTTGAAACAGTCCAGAAGAGAAGAAGGAAAAAAACCCGAAGTCCCAGGAAAACAAAGTTCAGCACTGCGTGTCCCTCTGCAGAAAAGGAGCCGGAAGCTGGCTGGAAGGGCGCGTGCTCCGCTCTGGCTGCTGCAGCAGGACGCAGAGGAGTGTGTGTGTCTCTGTGTCCTTGAACAACGCTTTGAGAAGTTCGCTCGGTTTGTTTTCCTCTCCCCCCTCTCAGGCTCAGTTTAAAGGCACAGAAAGGCACAAAATTAATCTCTGGGCATAGAGCAGCGATAGGGGATACAACAGCATAAAGTCACCCCAAGACACTCTGCGTGTTTTTATGTTCTAGCTAAATATTCAGCTCTGCATGCTATCCTCCTCACCCTGGATGTATCTGGCCTCTCCAGCCTCTCTGCCATGTGCTTTCAGCGTTTTGCAGTGTCAGATGTTGCTCACAGCTGTAAGAGCAATTACCTTTTATGCTTCTTTAAAGGCAGAGCAATTTAGAGCATTTACATCTGCAGAAAGAGGAGCTCCTGGAGGGGCCCAGCACCCAGGAGGGGCCTGGCTCTGTGCAGTGCTGGGGGAGTTAATGAGCCCCTCTCCATGGCAGCCTTCGCATTCTGTGTAGTGCCTTTATTATTCACACCAATCTGTCTTTCAGATCATCTTCCATAGACACTCCAGATTAAATTTTCGTCATTATCATGATAGAACTGGATGAATAAGTGGCACATCTGTTCATGAAGTGCTTTATTATCTGTTCTGATGAGGTTTTGGATGAATAGCAGGATGACTTAAATACGGAGCAGAGAAACGCACACAGGTTTATGCAGAATCTTAAATTCATGGCCAGTAGTGCCAACACAAGGCATCTGATTTTATACAGAAGAGGTAATTATTAATTAGTGATTTGGGTCAATCTATCACGAGGGCCAACTTAATGAAGTGACAAGAGGAGACAGAGCAAACCTGACTGTGAAACAGCACTAATGAAGCCCCACACATTGTTAAACCAGTCCTTGTTCCATCACTGCAAAGGAAAACTCCATAAATATTTTATAAACACTCCATTCTGGCCATGTAAAACCAAATTGCACCAATAAATCTATTTATCCAGAAGTTATTTCCTAATCTCTTCCAGCTGCATCCCTTACAAAGGAGGACGCTGATCATTTGTCTGTCAGAGAGACAAAAGGGCTGAATTTTCCACACCCGGTGATGGAGGGGAGTTCCATGGACACTTCCCGAGCTTCAAAGCTTCACTCAGGATCCCACTGTGCTCCAGGGCTGGTCTCACAGCCAGACAGAGCCCTCAACAGCCAAGGTTTTCCAGCTGCAGGTCAGGCTCCCTTTTGGAGGGGGGATTTTTCTCTTACACACAACAAACTTTGCTTGAAGCCCCAGGGAAATGCCCCAGTCCCAGTGAAGGAACCCCGCTGCCCTCGGGTGCACTGAGCACAGTTTGATGCCAGAATCACAGAATCCCAGAGTGGTTTGGGTTGGAAGGGACCCTAAAGCCCATCCCACACCTCCCACTGTCCCAGGCTGCTCCAAGCCCCAATGTCCAGCCTGGCCTTGGACACTGCCAGGGATCCAGGGGCAGCCACAGCTGCTCTGGGCACCCTGTGCCAGGGCCTCCCCACCCTCCCAGGGAACAATTCCTTCCCGATATCCCATCCAGCCCTGCCCTCTGGCAGTGGGAGCCATTCCCTGTGTGCTATCCCTCCATCCCTTGTCCCAGGTCCCTCTCCAGCTCTCTTGTAGGTCCCCTCAAAATTACTTGATGAAACACTTTATTGGCTGCTGCAGATGAGGCCAAACAAAGCCTCCGATTTCTGTATGATCTTTAAATCTTCATTTTGGGGATGTAAAATACGAGCCTGTGTCAGAGGGAGGAGTCACAGCTCTGCTCCAAGTGACAAATCCCTGCAGCACAGGGGCTGTCCGGGGGTACAAGGTTGCAGGAACCATCAGTGCCATTGCAGCCTTGTGCCCCAGGGCTGTTCAGCCACGGTTATGGAAATAAAGAACCATCAAAGCTGCTGCACAGGCTGGAGGGTTGCAGGATGCCCAGTTTGGGGACGTGACAGCAACACGCAGTCGTGGTGTTTGGACAGGTTCTGTTTACAGAGGATAAAAATCTCGAACTCCTCCTGTTGTAGGCCGGGTAACAGGAGAACAATTAAGGGGTTTTGTTCAGCTTTTATGGAGGAACAAATCGGTGACCCTGCCCGGTGCCTGAAAAAGCTGAAATCCCTGGGGCAGCACGAGGGATGTGACAAACACCAGGAGGGTCCTTATTCCTATGGCCTCTGCCCAGCCAAGTGCCCACCAGGGAAGGGATTCTGGTGGATTTCAGTGGGAATTTCATGGGAGAGAGGAGAAGAGCAGAGCAGTGAGTGGGTGTGGGGTGGGCTCTGCTGCAGCTGCCACACGGTGCTGGATTTCCCATTTAATAGAGAAAAAAATCTCATCTAATCCCTTTTGATGGCCTTTTGCAGTCTATAACTATGTGAAAATATTTAACTTCCATCTGAAAATACATAAGGAAAGTTAATTTAATATATCACTTAAAGAACAGGTCATTGTACACTCAACTCTGCCTTATTTAAGGCATTAAGAGCTTAATTTTGGTCTTGAGCTGGGATCTGGGAGAGCAGAACCATTCCCAGCCTCCAGGCTCAGGTCTACAGAATTTCTCCATTAAAACATGTTAATATTTTATTAAATAGTATCAATTGAGTATTGGCACTTTCAAAAGCAATGCAGAAAATGCAGCTTGCCCTAGACTGTACCCACGCGGGGCTCTTGCCTACAGATTTTGAGATGTTTTTCTTTTTTTATTATTTTCCCAGATTCAGAAAAGGTCTTTACTATGGCTTTCCTAAGGATTCAAAACCAAGTTGCTGTTGTAGGAATTTAACGTATTTTAGAAGTGTTCTGTACAGCTCAGTTCAGACCATTGTTTTTGAGATCTGCCACAGTGGCAGATCCTGCACAGAACATTTTTGTCTCCTTCTGAAGATAGTATCAATCACGTCTGCTCCTGACAAGCCCTGAGGAGAAGAACATTTATCAGTATCTATTAGAACACTCTAAAAAAATTCTAGAAATGACATTTCATAGAGAGGGTATGATCTGGTTGGAAAATAGCAGAAATTTGATGCTTTCCCTCAAGAATTCTGTGCTGCCTCCTTATATAGCTGCTGTCATCACACCCTCCCCACACCTCACTCCTCTTACTTCAGGAGATCCTTTTTATACATTTCCACGTCAATCCATGGGTGAGTTTCCAAATCGGGAGTGAGCAGGAGGCCAGACCCCGCTCTGGGCCCCAAACCCAAAGTGCTGAGCCCAGAACTTCTGTCAGCTCCTCCTCAGTCACCAGGCTGAGCTCTGAGCAGAGTCTGGGGCAGGGATTTCAGGGGTTATGTCTGACTGTGAGGGTGGGCAGGCCCTGGCACAGGGTGCCCAGAGCAGCTGGGGCTGCCCCTGGATCCCTGGCAGTGCCCAAGGCCAGGCTGGACATTGGGGCTGGGAGCAGCCTGGCACAGTGGGAGATGTCCCTGCCATGGCAGGGGTGGGACAGCTGAACTTTAAGGTCCCTCCCGCCCAAACCAGGCTGGGGTTTGATGGGTCTGTGGCACAGGGAGGGACAGCAGCAGTCCATGTTTCCCTTTTGCTGCCCCCAGGGCCAGGGGAGCTCTCGGGCCACACCCTGAGCCCACCAGGGGCTGGTGTCACCTGGCCAGGGGACACTGTCCCCTGGGAGCGAGCCCAGCCATGGGCACTCCTCTCCAGCAGACACAGCACTTCCCAAGACTGTCCAGGCCTTTATATGCTCAAATCTGACACCACATACATTTATCTGTAACAGTAAAATCAGTGGGCCCATTAAAGCAGATTATGCACTAATAATTATGCAAATATTCCTTCAGTGAAACTATAAAAAATCTCATGAAGATGTAGCACATGGCTATTACGGGAGAGGAATATGTGGCAAATGAAAATGAAGATCGTCATTAACTTTAAGGAGTTCAGGGAATATTTTTGCTGTGGTTTAAATCCATGATTTGGGATGTCTTTGCAGGTTTAACCTGGAGGAGACAATTACTCATAATAGTGCTAAAATACAGCTGCAGGATGGAAATCTGCTCTGCCTGGAAAGGAGAGCTCACCTGCTTTGTCCTTTCAGAAAGAACTTAAGTACCGTGTTGGGGCATTTATAAAAAGCAGAGTAACATTTGTATTCCCATCAGGCAGATCTAAAGGGAGTATCCACGCTCCTGTTTCAGGGCACACATCAGTGGTGGGGAGGAATTCCCGGGGTTTGGCCGCTCCAGTGCCCTTGGACTGAGCTGTGGCTGCAGGGTGGAGCAAGGAGCCTGCTCCCCCCAGGCCAGAGCAGCTGGGCATTCCATTGGGGATGAAGGGATAAAATATTGGATGAAGAGACCACCCAAAGGAGAAAATTCTGTTTAATTCATTAAGTTGAGTTCAGCATCCAGATATAACACTTTGTCCTTTATTAACTTTAAACCTTCAGGTACTCTGGAGATGCAGATACCACAGTGACAGGGGGGTCTTCAGAGCTGATCAATCTATCCCAACAGAAATTTAAAAGAGCAATTTTTTCATTATGCTTGGCACAGTGAAGTCAGGAACCCAAAGAGCATTTTACTGGCTCTAGTGTGTACCCAGTTCTGACGCAGCCTCTGCCTGCTCGGTGCAGGGCCTGAGGGAGTGAGGAGCCTGCAGCACCCTCAGAAAGGTTGGGTTGGATTCATTCATTATGCAGAGGCCAGGGACAGATCTGGTGGCAACAGGAAAAATTTGTTTTTCTGTCTCACCTGGCCTGGGCTGTGCCACCCACCCAGCACCTCCTCCACCTGTCCCTGCCTGTCCTTGTCCACCACACACCACCGAGAGCATGCCAGGAGTGCTCCAGGGCTGCTCACAAGGCTCAGGGTAACACAGCAAATGTCATATGGTCAGCAGGAGAAGGGGTCAGGTGTAATGGTTCTAATGAATAATTACCAATATTTTATATTATTAAATTTTATATTATTATATTTCGTATTAATAAGGATATGGGTACAGATACAGATACAGACTTGTTCTTATGGGCTAATGATGAAAATAAAAGCTCACAGCTACATGAGTAGAGACATTGATTTTAGCACTGGTAATAGCACTAAACTACTATTCCCAACACATTATGTTAAAATTGCACATATTAGATGTCTTTATTGGACTTAAAAAATAATTAGGGTGGCTTAGTAACAACTTCAATAGCAGAGGCAAGACCACAGAGAAAGCAGAACTCACATTTTGCCTTCCAGGTGTTCAGGAGAGGGGCTGGGCCAGAGCAGGATGGAGCTCAGGTGAATGTTTGGGAGTGCATGAAAAGGAAGGGAACTGCGGATTTCTCCTGGAGGCTCAGCCAAGGGCATCGCTGGTGCCATCAGCACGTGCGGTCCCTCAGCCACGCAGAGCCCTTTTCCTGTCACTGCTGGAGCTTTATCTGCATTTGATATCAGCCCATGACGAGGGACCCGGGGGGGAACTGATGCTGCAGTGAGGGGGACTGGACTGACATGACCCCAGCTGCTGCAGGGGGGGCAGCGTCCCTTTGCCCCTGGCTGCCAGGGGCGGTGGAGCACAGCTCAGGGGGACAGGGGCTCTTCCCAGCCCCGCTCCCTCCCTTGCTCTCCAAAATCCAGCATTGCTTCTCCCTTCTGCCCCCAGAGCTCAGGCCTGCCCTGCCCTGTCCCATCACACGGGGCTGGGATCCCCAGTGCTGTCACCTCCCGGGTCTCAGGGCTGTAGTCGAGCTCTGGGATGTCAGAGTGAAGGCAGGAATGGCCCCTTCACGTTCTGTTCCACAGCTCAGCAAATCCAGCTGCTCAAACCCATTTCCACTGCAGATTGCTGAGGACTTCTGACAGTCCTGCGCTGCCTAAAGCTGGAAAGCTTCTGCAAACCCTTCCCAGGCAGTTCAAGGGGTTAAATCCCAAGCAGAGTCTGTCCAAATTCTTCCTGCTCTTGAAGCTCTATTTCATGGGCAAGTGGCCACTGTAGGATCACAGACATCACTTCCCCCTTCAGTCAGCACTAAGTCCCAAAATCAGGAATGTTTTGCCCTGGTAAAGACCAAATAAAATTTGCTAAAGGGTTTAGATGTGGCAGCCTGGTGTGGCACAGGCACACCTGCCCAGGAATTTGGTAAGAGCAGGTGGTTTTGTGCCTCCTGGCTGCTGCTTGCTAGCATCCCTGGGACAAAACAATCCAAAGAGCTGCGTCTCGTTTTCTCCTCCCATAAAATGGGCATAATAATAAAAATACATCTGGAAAGATGCAAAATTTATGCTACGGAGAGGATGTTTATAGTATTAATGGTTTTAGTGATTTTTTTTAACGAGTCTCTGATGAACCCATTTTTCTCAAGCTTTTCTTTGGGAGGCAGCTCATTAAGATGCAGTTTAATTGCTGCGAGTTTTGCTTTTCTTGCTGTGCTTTAAAAATCCTGAGTGTTTCGGGATCATTTTGGAGCCATTAGCGCTACTTGTGTCATCACAGCCCTGTTGGGCGACTCAGTGTCACACCCGAGCCGGGGCAGGGCAGGGCACACCCGGGACGGTGACAAGCCCAGGGCTCCTGTTCCCGGGGAGCTCAGGGACGTTTGCTCATCCCCTCCCTTTCCATGGGCGAGGGTCTCTGTCTGGGGGGATTCCCGGGGCTGGAGCGCTGGCAGGGACGGGCTGAGGGCTCTGCAGCCCCCCTGTGCCAGGACAGTCCGGATAAATGGGTGCCCACAGCCGCTTGGTCCCGCTCACACAGACGACGCCAAAGGCCTTTTTTGTCTTTGGTTGATTTTTATTTATCAATAAAACAATACTACAAAACATGGGAAACATCTGCATTAAATACAGACCTGCTGATACTGTGCCAGTTTTTAACCTGCTGTATTTACAGAGCTCTCCCTCCGGGCCCCGGGGCACAGGAGCGGGGCCGGGCAGCTCCGGCTCCCGGCAGCAGCGCCGGGAGAGAACCGCGGAGCGAGCAGTGACTCCTGTGCCCTCCCCTGAGCCCGTGCCCTTGTCCCCTTGTCCCCTTGTCCCCTTGTCCCCTTGTCCCCTTGTCCCCTCTCCTGCAGCAGGTTTGCTCCTTGCCCTGCCTCAGGACAGCGGGACAGGCTGGGGGATGCCGGCCCTGCCCTCCCACCCCGTCCTGCCTGGCAGGGGAGGGACCTTCTGCCCTGGGCACCCCGGGGGGAGCGGCCGAGCCCCTCCTGTGCCCGGCTTTGGGCATGGGGATAATTCAGTCCCATCCCGGCAAGCCCACGACGAGCTGCAGGGTGACCCCCCACCTGCCTGCTCAGGGAGCAGAAGGGGTGACACGGACTGACCACAGCCTTCCCGGCCACGCCTCGTCCCAGGAGCAAGTGCTGGGACAGCTCAGCATTTTGGGGGGGCAGGGGCTACCCCTGGGGAGGGGGGGCTTCTCCTCTGAAAAGGCTTTGGACAAGCTTTGAGCCGGTTCTTCCCAGCCTGCTCACCCCTGCGGCAGCGGCTGGCAGGGAGCAGGCCCAGCCCAGCCCGGGTGCCACCCCCTGCTCCCAGCCGGGACCGCTGCAGCTCCAGCAGGGACAAGAAATACACATATGGGGAGATATATATATATATATTTCTATATATAAGCTCTCTTAATTATATAGTTGTAAGGCAGATTAAAATCATTTTCTGGTATCACCTGGTATCAAAGGGAATCTCTCCTACTTCCCATGCACATCACCCAGTGCTGCGTAGGGGAGGTAATTACATCCTCAGTAATTATTGTGCAGGTGTTCTACCCCAACACCCACTGCTCTTTCACATCTGCCCTGACATGAAAAGCAGACAAGACAGTGCTCAGAAGTGCTCGGCGTAACCAAATTCAGCTTCCTGCTCTGGACTGCGAGTGGGCAGCCACAGAGGCGAGGCCCTGCTCAGGACTGAGGGGTGTCCTGGCAGGGAGAAGAGCTGTCACCGCACCAGGGACCACAGCAGCCCCCGCGCATTCTCCTCCCGTGGAACCTGGCTGGGTGGAGAGATGGAGCCTGAGACCCAGCCCAGCCAGAGGGAGCAGGGCTACAGGCCCCAGGTTTGCCCAGAAGCAGCAGCAGAAGGGTCTCCTCAGCTCACCCTGTGCTGTCCTCCAGCCCCTGGGCTCCTGACGAGGGGCAGTTAATGTGGAGAAGCTCGTCCCAGAGCTGGGAGGGCCCTTCAGGGACATGGGGCCCCTCTGCAGGTGCTGCCCAGTGTCCCTGAGATTCCCAGGATGGGAATCCTGGCATCACCTGGCTCGTGGCACTGCCAGCGCTGGTCTGGTGCCACAGGGGAGCTCAGTGAGTGTCCCCCTCACCACTGAGGAGGCACAGCTCCCAAACCTCGGCCTTCCACTTGTGCAGGCCCTGCAACATCCAAATCCTGGCTGTGAGGAAGCCCTATGTGGGGCAAATGCTGCAGAGATGCATCTTTCACCTTCTGCCAGGGAGGGGCCATTGGAAAGGGCTTCCTCTCAACCACAGCCAAGTACCACAAATTAAAAATAATAACAAACCCAGAAATAAATTGGGGAAAACCCCACCACTTTCCAGGGAGAAAGAATAACGCCCAGCCAGCAGGGAGGGAAGTGGTTACATGAGCCAATGCTAAATCCCTGTGTGCAAGAAAGCCTGGATGTATCCATGGATGCATTTCTGCGTGTGACAGCTGAAGGATACCAACTCATTTATTGTGGTCAGTGCTCTCCCAGCGTGCATTCACTGCTGCACTGGAATGGCAAACACAAACTGGCTGCAGCTGTGAGCGCCCAACGCCCCCAGAGCGCCGCTGAGCTCCCCCCACGCAGGGTCCCACAGCCCTGCCCCGAGGCTCTGCCTTCCCCAGCCCCAGCCCGCAGCCAGCTCTGCTCCAGCAGCGATGCCAGGGCAGGAGGCAGCTGCAGCCCCTTCCCTTCCTTTCCCTTCCCACCTGCCAGCCTCTGCAAATGGCATTTTTAGCGCTTGTACCACAGCCACCCGGCGGGGCCATCGCACGAACAACCCCGCTCAAGTCACAGCTGTGACTTCATTTTCCCAAGATCTCTCTCTTTCCTGGTGCTCTTTGCACCAGGGAAATACAGCAGGCTAAAAGCTACAGGATTTTTTTCACATACCACAGTAGAAACAGTTACCGAGTTATATTTGTCAGAGTCACAGTAGTTTATGCATATTTGCTATTCACAGACTGCAGAATATTGCCAATAACCTCACTGGTGGGACTGACAACACGGATACATGCATTCAGGTGAGACCATTAGCAAGGATGTCTATACTGTATTAAGCACATTCATTTTTTTAAACACCTTCCAGTAAAATCGATTCCTTTAAATTTGTAGTTAAAACTTTTTTTTTTTTTTCCACAATTACGCACAAAAGAACCTGTAAACAGTTTGACATTACACTTATGTACAAGTGAACCACGTTGGAAAGTCGAGAGGTAATTCAGTGGGTGCCACTTAATCTACATCAATGTGCAACAGACTGACTCAGCCTCGGCGAAGTCATTTAGTACTGAATGAGGTCCGAAAATGTAACGTAAGCAAGGCCCCGAGAGATCCCAATGGCACCAAACCCCCTCTGCATCCCGTGTGGGCTGGGAAATATTGCACTGGCAGCACCTCTGTACAACCCCAAAGGCCTGGGGGGTCCAGTCCTGCCATCCCCGGCTGGGGACGGCCAGAGGGGACCACAAAGGGACATCATCTCCCTCAACTCCAACGCCCACCCGTGGAGCCACCTGGGCCCTGCCACCCTCCTGCTTCACCTCGGTAATTTTCTCTGTGGAATTCTGAAATCGTGTTTGCTTAGCATTGCTATAGTTTAAAATCTGCAATATCCTATTTATAAACGGACTTTTTAGCTAAGTGACATCAATGCCAAGAAAAATAAAGAATGTCTTTTTATAATATAAATAATTTAAAAGTGCTTTTTCTTTTTTTTTTTTTTGTTCTTTTACTATTAATCTACAAAACCCCGTTGGGGCATAAACTATCCATAAGACTGGACAATTATTTTGTACCATGATACACATGGGGCCTTATGCATAAAGTACTCTGAAAGCCAAGTCTGTACTCGCAGTGGTGGGGAGGGCGTGGGGAGGGGAAGGGGCTGGGAAGTTTCCTCCTGCCTTGCCAGGGCTGGGAGAGCAGAGCGGGACACGGCTGACGGCCTCGGGTACCTGATGGCCATTGCCAGTGAAACCCAACCTTGTCCTGTCCTTCAGCCCACAGCTCGCAAAGAAAATTAACAAATGGACTCAGCAAACTTAAAACATTCTCCAGAGCACTGTGAGGCCTGGGTGCTGTGTGTGCAGATGGTTTAGGGAGAAAGCCAAATCAGCTGATCCCCACGTTCTCTGTGTGTCCCCCCAATGCTGAGTCCCGCTCAGGTGTCTCAGGGGGTTTGGGGTGGCAAAGCCCCTGGAAACCGGGAATTCTGCCGGTGGGAGCCGAGTCTCAGTCCCACTGCAGTCAAGGTAAGTTTACAAATTAGTTTCAACAGAACTTGGTCTTTGTCACTTGTGGAAAGTAGCTCAAAATCCAGTTTTCTCCCCAGATATTTTAGAAAAAATAAAGTACTCTGTGAGCTGAGTTTAATTTTGGCTCGCTACAAAACCTTTCCTAGGGAGACACACAGGTTCTCTCACTGAAATAAAGTCGAATTTGAGTAGAATATGTTTTGTAGCCCAAACCCAGCTCTCTTTCAGGTAATCAATCTTTCATTCCAGTTTCCTTTCTGCCCTGTGCTGCCTCTGTCTCCCTTCCTCCCGTCCCAGCTCAGTTTCCCTGCACAGCCCCAGGGAAAGCCCCAGAAGGAGGAAGGGGCCGGATGTGCCGAGCACGGGCCACGTTCCCCTGCTCATGCTGAGGTGGCCCTGGCCCCGAGGCAGCACTCCAGCACCCACCCACGGCAGGGATGGCCTGTCCCGGGAGCAGGGAGAGGTGCCACGTCCCAGAGGGAAAACAGCCTTGCCAGAAAGGCACCCCAGGCTGTGAGTCTGTCCCACCCACGGCAGGGATGTGTGTGCAGCTGTGCATCTGTGTGTGCAGGGCATTACCGCTGGGAAGGGATCTCCCAGGGTTAATGTGTGAGGTCACCCTCCTGCCACCATCCTGGTGCCTGAAGAAGGTTTGGTTGCTCTTTCCTGACCCACTGCCACCCACAGCTGAACTATGGAGCCATCATGGAACAGCATTTTTAATTCCCCTGCTCTGTCTCAGCCTGCCCAGGGTTTCTCTGCACCACTGCCAGGTGCCCCCATCCCCTCTCCCAGCGTCCCAGGGAGTGCCCCAAAGGTGGAGGGGGTGCTGGGGGGCACTGGTGATGCAGAGAGAGCAGCAAGTGAGGAGGGAGAGAAGGGGAGCTCTGGGAAGCAGGGGGAGGATGCTGGGCAGAGCTGCTGACCCCACCAGGGGCGTGACAGCCTCCAGCACCGCTCGGGGCCCCTGTGCTCCACCTACAGACCCCCAGTCCCTCTGAGCAGGACAAAACCTGCTGGCACAGCCCCAGCTCTGCACAAGCTACTCATAAAACAGCTGTCCATGGAGTCAGACCAGCAGCAGGTCCCTCAGAGATGCAGCAGAACCCACACAAGCACACACAGGCACAAGCCCCACGCCTGGCACTGCCCTGCTCCGGCCCCAGCCCAGACTGGGTTTCCCAGCAGGCTGGGCCTGCCTGTGATTACTGCAGTTTAAGACCGTTATTTCTGTAGCACTGGAGAAAAATAACCATTTCATCTCAAACTGGAGACATGAAGGCCACATAAATCAAGCCCACTTGGGCGCATTTCATTTGGTCTAATTTGTCCACAGTTATTAATCATGGAGCAATCCCGAGCCCCAGGACGTCAGCCTGGGAACACACACACACACCCTCCCCCAATGCCTGCTCGTCCACTCTGGCACACGCAGCTTAGACCCCAAAGAGTTGGGATATTAAAAAGAGACAGGGAAAGATCTGTAGTGAAAGCATGAGGTTTTAGCTGCAGTTTCCTGCCAAGGAACAAAGGTGACCTGTCCTGAACCCCATGCCCTGCTGGAAATCCAGAGGAGAGCCCTATCTGTCCTTTCTTGGTGCCAGAGCCAGAGGAGCAAGATGCAGGAAATGTTGAGTAGGGAGAGAAAAATGCTATAATCTAACCATGAAATGACTAAGCAGGGCCTCATCTGTGGGGCTTGTACAAAACATTGGTTTCCGTGGGAAGATGTGCTTTTTGAGCCTGTGAGTAGAGGGTGGCACAAGAGCCGGGCCTGAATTTCAGCGTGAGGGAATGTCCTAAGCCCTGAACTGGCTCTAAAGCACAATCCCAGGAAGTGCTGAGTCTCTTCACTGAGCATTTCCCAGGCAGAGCCTCTCCTGCCCAGCGCCAGCTCTGTGGCACCGGCACAGAGGGGACAGCTCCGTAAGGGACAGCCCCTCCTCCACCTGCAGCATGGCAGAGGTGACCCCAGCTGCACAGCCCAGCCCTGCTCCCCAGCCGCCCGGAGATGTATTGCTGGGAGGGTTCCCCCTCCCCACAGCCAGCTCCTGCTTATGGATCCCTCTGGACAAGTATTGCTTCCTTTTTTAGCTGGTAAAAGGTGCACGCAACCCCAAACACAGCTGTGTGCTCGTGGAGACCTCACGGTTCCCTGCCAACCCCCTCTGCCCCAGCCCGGCACAGTGGAGCCCCGCAGGCACCAAGATTCCCCTGGCTGGAACCGCACGAGTGTCACAGAAAGAACCTGTGCAGGCAGGACAGCATCTCCCACAGCAGCTTCTGGAATTCGGGAGGGGGAAGCCCTGGAACCTGCAGGACACTAAATAAGTCAGAATCCGAGCATTCTGTGTTACCGGCACTGTCACTGCCGACAGTTTTATATTCATATATATATATATATAAAAATCTCCTTCCTGTGCCTTTAGAAAACGAATAATTTATCCCAAATCCTCTAGCTGGTTTGTTCCCAGCCATGGCCACCACAGCTGGAGCAATGGAGTGTTCCACGCCTCTCCATGGCTGGCCAGCCCCAGCAGCCGGAGCCGCTGCCACTGCCCTGCCCCAGCTCTGGCTGCCCCACGCCTCTGCCGAGCCCCGGCCCCTCTCCGGCCAGCCCCTGCTGCCCTTCCCCTGGCTCCGGGGGCAGTGCAGGACCAGCCCAGCCCTTCCCACGGCTCCGGGGGTGGCACGGGACACAAGGCGCGCTTTGCTGTCTGTGCCACCCTGGCGCTGGCACCGATGGCACCTGCGGCAGGGGACGCGGGTACCTCCTCCGGGGTTGTGTTTTCTCTTGGCACAGCCCCGCTCCCTCCTGCAGCGGCGGCTCCCCACGGCCAGAGTCCCCTGGCGGGTTGGGGGTGATTTCTGTGGCGGAGGGGGCACGGTGCCAGCTGTCCCTGCCAGCTGGGACAGCCGCTCCTGGCACACACACCTGGCACCTGCAGGAGCCAGCATCCTCCCCAGCATCCCCACACAGCCCTGGACCATTCCTGCGGCTTTCCAGCTGGGATCAGCACACCTTTAACCCACTGGCACCAGAGAGCCTTGAAAAATACAAGAGGTGTGGGGAGGACATGGAGGGACGAGAGCATCCCAAACAAACGGAATATTTTGCTGATGGTAACACAAACCCACAGACTGCACCCTGGTCTCCACTGAGACACATTCACAGTGCCCCAGGGAGGGGGGAAGGACAGGCAGAGGGAGCAGGAGAGAGACAGGGAGAGGGATTTCTACTGTTCAGCCCTCAGAGGCCTGGAGAAGAAACGGGACATCCACAGACTGCTAAAAAATGCTCTTTTCTGAGAAAGTGCAGTTATAAGGAGAGAGCCAGAAAATCTTTAAGCAATATATATTAATATATATATACATATATATATACACAGAGATATATATACACACATATATATATGCACATATATAAATACACATGCTTAAACTGCCGGGACAGAGCTTGGGCTTTGTGCTGTGCTCCTCCCTCCAGACACGCGTGCTCCGTGCAGGATGCAGAGGGCACGGAGCCCTCACCATCCCACCCTGCCTGCTCTGGGGCCACACGAGCATCCCTTGGGATGGGTCTGGTTGTGCCCTTAAGGTTTTCAGCTTGTGTAAGACTCCAAGTTTACAAACAAAAGCGTTTGTCATTGTGCTTCCAGGACTGCAAAAATATCATTCCCCTACGACTAGAAATGTTAAGGTGAAATAGGCAAATTAGGCAGTACTAGAGATGGATTTTGGTTTTGGTGACCTAACAAATAGTTATTACTGGGAATTACTTTTGTATCACTTAGGATCTGGCTCTAACCTAACAAGGTCGTGTGCTCTCCCCACCCAAAGCCTAAAGGTGGTACTTCCGCAGCAGTTCGGATTGCCAGGGATGTTTCCTCTCGGGAAACCTGTCTGGGATTTTGATTTTGAGGAAATCCTGGATACATTTTTCCAGCTCTTCCTCAATGGAGAGCTTCTCCTTCACTGCTTTTTTCTTGCTGGAGTTGGACTCCCGGGAGCCAGAGGTGAGAGTCCGGAGCAGGTCGCTCTTCCTGCGGATCTCGGATTGCTGCAGCAGCTGCACCGGCCCCTTCTTGGCCGGCCGGTCCAGAGTCTGAATGTTGGGCTGGCGCGTGACGGGGCCACAGATCACGGTCTCCTGGGGGGAGCTGGCCTCGGACTGGCTGTCACAGCTCGACGTGGACAGCTCGTTGCAGGACGTGCCGCTCTCACCCTCCTTGTCGCCTTTGCCATTCTTGCAGCAGCAGTCGCAGTGGGATGAGGACCAGCGGGAGGGCTCACCTGCAGGAGGACAGAGAGCCCGGGGTTACGGCAGCTCCAGACCCCCACACACCCCAGGACAGGCTGCTGAGCCCCCCAGGACCGGGAGGGCAGCCAGGGCCACAGGAACCCTCATGGGGACCTTCCCTGAACATCACCACAACTGCCAGCAAACATCCCCCGGGGCACAACAGCAGCTGATGCCCACGAACCCCGGAGCTCCTCCATCCACCTCGCTGCCATGTGCTGCTCAATACCCAACAGGGGCTGAAACTTCTGAGATCCTCAGGGAGAAACCACCACATTTAATCTGATCCAGTGTTTAACCCAACTGAGCAACCATGGCTGGAGCCCCCCTGACTTCTCCAGACACTGTTTCTTCTTTGAGGCTCCACCGCAGAGCCAGCTGGTGCAGCCAGCATTGCCAGCCTCTGTCCTGGTGGGCATCACCCCCAACATCCCCTTCCCTCGCCCAGCCCCACCCTGGGGACATGCCTCAGAGCAGCCTCCCCCCACAGGAGGCCTGGTCACACACAGCCCAGAGGCTCTGGGGACACTCGCTGCTTCATTCGCACGAGCCCAGCCATGGGAAGCCCAGGACAGTGCCTATTCCCGACTCCTGCAGCGCAGGGCTGAAGGTTTTCTTTTCCAGCTGGAGACCTGCCCAGCCGCAGTAATCCGTGACAAAGGGGAGAGTTGGCACCGGGAACAACAGCTCCCTGACCACGCCAGCGCAGCCACCACGGAGAGAAAGGCCATCGGGGAGCATCCATCTTCCCACTAACACGGAACCGCCACTCCCAGCTGCTGCAGAGCGGTAACATCCCCAGACCAAGGGAAGCACCACTGAGCTGTGCAGCCTCGGAGCAGCACAGCAGCCCCTGAAGAAGGGGAAGGGGAGAAGGGGCTGGGAGCACTGACAGAGCCCCTGACTGTCACTGCCCCGCTCTCCTGCGTCTCCGTCCTTACCCAGCCAGGAACACCATGCACATCATTTACAGGAACAGGCAGAAAACCAGAGATCAAGAAGCCTCCTTATCTCCTCCTTCCTCTTCCTTGTCAATGGTGAAGGAGTGTCTCAGTCTGGGAGCTGCAGGGCTACTCTAATTTACAGACTCACTTCAAAGCTGTCCTGTGTCTTGTCTGAAAACTGTCAAAAATGGCTAAATTGAATTTTTTTATCAATTTCTAGGCTTGGACAAAGGCATTATGAACTGAGCCCCTACAAAACCCTGATCCACATGCTCTGAGAACACTTGCAGGAGTTGTGTGGATTCCAGCTCCTTACTGCAGCTGATACCCACATCTCACAGCGGTGGGACAGCCGCTGAAACCCAAAGGGCTGCGCTTACCCAGCCAAGCAAAGCTCAAACCGTGCCTCGAGAACCCAAACAGCTCACCTGACCCCAAACATCTGCCCCTGCAGGGGCCCAGGGCACTGCCGTGATCATCAGTGACACTCTGCAAACTGCACACAATGCTCAGGCCACGGACAGCCTGCTCCCAGCCATGACTTCATGGCTGTCCCACAGTCCCGGGGCTGTTTGGATTGGAAGGGATCTCAGTCTCATTCCAGTCCCCCTGCCATGGGCAGGGACACCTTCCAGTAGACCAGGTTTCTCCAAGCTGGCTGTGACCACTTCCAGGGATGGGGCAGCCACATCTTCCATGGACTATGGGGAAGAAGAAGGGATTGAGCCACCTGTGCCCCCACTGACCCGGCTCCGAGGTGGCAGCTTGGGCAGAGGGACCCCCAGCTGCCATCAGGCACAGCTACAGTACAGAATTCATTTGCACAAAACAAGGTTTTATAAATCAATTAAGACCTATTAGATGCTAATTTCACTTAATGAATATTCACCAACAATGGGCACACCACGGGTAAGCCAGGAGACAGAGACGATTTTGCCATGAATAAACAGTTTTGTTGGAGCCCCAGGGCCAATCTCAGCACTGAGGGTTTCATGGAGCTGGGCTGGGGTCAGCAGGGAGCCTCTGTTCCCCAGGGGAACACTGGTGCCCAGCGTGCCAGGGCCCTGCACGGGCTGGGGACTTGCACAGCTCCAGCACCACAAACCTGCCCAGGCCGGGTCTCCTCAGCCCAGCCCTGGAGCTGTCAGGGTGACAGGCAGGACCAAAGGGATCAAAGAACTATTCCTGTGTTTTGCAGTGCTGGGGAAGCACCTGCAGCAGCAGCAGCACCCCAGGGCTGGGCAGGGAGGGGGCTGAGCCCGAGCCTGGCATGACAACGGCAGCAAAGGAGCATCATGCTGACTTAACCACAGCACTCATTAATTAATGTCTAAATGCTTTGAGATTCTTAGATAAAAGTAGCTAATTAATTCTGGCCTGGCTTTCCTGCTTTCCTCCCTGATCTCAGCACATTTCTCTCCCAGTGCCCTAATTATAATAATTATTATTAGAAGCTTCTGAAGCAGCAGCAAAGCCTCTGATGTATAATTGACACACAAACCATCAGCCACCCAGTTTTCCCCTTCTCCTCTCCCTCTTTCCCAACAAACAGGCTGCAAGGAGGGAATGGGAAATCCCTGTGTAGGGGGACAGATGCTGTGAGAAAACTGGGGAGGAGAGAGGAATGGAGACAGAAACCAAGACTGACAAAAGGCAGCGAAGAGTTTTCCTGGTGAGAGATGGCACAGGGACCCTTCCCCAGCTCAGACACCTCTGACCAGTGCTTGGATTGGGAAATGCCGAGCCTGGGATGAACGCCCAATACTGACAGTTCTGGGGGCACAGGGCAGAGCCCCCCATCCCTCTGTCCCCCCGAGCCAGCAGTGGCACCCCAATGGCAGGGGGGCTGCAGGAACACTTTGAGGGGTCTAAAAGTGCCCCAAGGCCCAGTGCCCAGAAATGTTGTCATATTTCAGAACAAATGTTACCAATTTCCATTCTCCAGGAAATCTCAAAATTTTCATTTTTTCCCCTCCTGAATCTGGACTGAAAGTCCCAGCTGTGGGAGGGCACTCAGTGGGATGGGGACTGAGCTCTCCCACAGCTCTGCCCTCGCAGGCTCCTTCTCAGAATAATGTTCCTTTTATTCAGCTCTTGCAGTTTTCACAGCCCTTTTTCCTGAGGTTTGTGGGCAGCTCTGGGGATGGTGTCACGGCTGGGAAGGGACAATATCCCCAGGCAGCAGCTGAGACACATCTGGTGCCTGTTTTTGAGGCACACAGAGATATTTTCTGTATCCAGACACTCATTCACCTCCACGTGTGTGGCTGTACCAACCTCCCAGTCTGTGATCATCACTTGAGCCATTTTCCTCCTGTTCTCAATTCACTCTGGTCCATTTATGCTGTCCTTTCACCTTTTCTTCCTTTTCCTGCTTCTGCTTTAGGGCTTTGTTGTTGGTTTGATTTATTTCTATTTCATGCTCCTTTTCTCCTTCCTGTCCCATGACTTTCACCTCTCCTCTGTTCAGGGTTTTGCTGCCTCCTCCTCCCTCTTTCCCTCCTCACTGATCCCCGTTTGAGCACTAATTAACCACCGTGCCCAGGCAGGCAGGGTGGGCGGGGGGAACTCTGAGGCAACCCCCGGTCAGCTCCCCATCACCTCCATCCCACTGGAGTCCTGTCACCTCTGTGCTTGCAGCCTTGTGAACCCTCTGTTCACCTCCCAACACCCAGAAATGAAGTGTTGGAGCTTTTAAACACCTCCCCCATTGTTCATATGGTCAATCACAGCTGGATTTCCGCGGGGCTGAGGACAGGGTGACGTTGGTGCAGTGACAGTTTGATTTAGACCAGGCGTGCCCAGCGCCTCCCACGGCTCTGCACCCGTGCAGGAATTAAGGGGGTTGTGATTGATGAGAGACCACGCTCTAACTGGTGTTTTAACGAATACATTCTGACTTGGTAATGGGCCCAGATTTATCAGAAGAAAATGCCCCCGTCTAAATAAAATTACCCAGGTAAAGCTGAGGAATGATGACAAATTCCAGGCACTGGTGGGCTCCAGGATCTGTCCTGGCCACAGGACAGACACTGCTGGATTTATCTGCTTTTAGGATCAAGTATCTGCAGTAAAATTTCAGTGAGAGACAAACCCAGGCAAGGACTTGGCAGTAACACCATTGGTTTGAACCCTCCCATATGTTCAAAGCCAGCAGTGAGTGGGGGGAGAGGGATCTGGGGAGAGGAGGGAACCAGGGAGGATGGGAACTGGGAGGAGGAAGGGAACAGGCAGATCCTGCGGCTGTTCCAGCCCCCTTAGGAAGCTCACACAATTTTTTACCCTTGTGGGGGCAGCTGGGGACACCTGGTGTCTGATTTAAATTCAATTGAAATTTAAATTAAAATTTAAAATTTCTAGTTCAAAGTGTTTTCCATTTAAATATTCTGAACCTGCCAACCCAATATAAACCCCAGAATTGTCCCATGGTTTCTCTTTTTCATGCAAAGCAATTTTCAGCCAGTCCCCAGCAGCACACACACTTCCATCAGGAGCCTCCCAGCATGTTGTCATTTTACCAGCACTCCTGAAATCTTCCCTAAAACACTCAGTTCTGGAAGTGAACTTCTGTAAGAGTATCAAGTTTGTTTGAAAATAAAAATAAGTTCCCCAAATGGTGGAGAAAAACAAGAGACCTGGTGTTAAAATACCAGAAGGCATATTAAATGAGCCAAAATATTTATATATGGATCTTCTCAAAGTAACATGTGGTGAAGTTAGAATTCGGAGAGGAGGGAGAAGCCTGAAGTGTGAGCAGCAGGATGGTGAGCCACGGGAAGTGTGGGGAGAAGCCGGTCACTGTGGCCATGGGCGCTGCCAGACTGTCTGAGAGCTGGGGGGCACGCCAGGCCCTACAGACAGCTCCTCACCCTTCCTAACAAAAGCCCTTAGAGAGGAAAACTCCTCCTGTGGCCAGTCCCCTGTCTCGGGCATCACTTCCCTGTGCAATGAACATTTTGGACTCTACTGGTGCCCCCATGCACAGCCAACCCTTCCCTGCGAGCCCCGGCACCCCCAGGCTGCACCCCCAGCTCCCTCCTGCCCTTCACTTCCCATCCACGGAGCAAATCTTTGGCCAGGCTGGAGCAGGAGCAGAGCTGAGTGCTGCCCTTCCAGTTCTCGCTGGGGTTTTCACTGGTGGTTCAGCAAGGACTCTGCCTGAAGGAGAACAGGAGAAGGATGAGCCTGCTTTGGGGGAAGAGCTGAGGGGTCTCAGCATTCAGCATTCCGGTACAACAGAAGTACCTCGAGGAATAACTCAGTGCTGCTGGCTCCCTTGCTTGGTGCTCCCCTTTCCCAGGACTGTGAGTAGGGACAATATCTGGCCATCAGGACTGAGGCATTTCAGTGTATTTTCCTCTGGGAAAATGGTGCTGATATGAAAACCTGACACTTAAGTTTTCTGCTGCCCACAGCATTTGCTCTTTCTGTTCTGCCTAACAACTCCAGCTTGGGTAAGTTTGGAGCACAGAGAATTCACAGCTGCCACTATTTGCACCTTTCTTCTTTCAGTTCAGCCTTGCCTCCTCAAATTAAAGACTTTTCTGAATAATTTTTATTTATCGATGCCATATTAACACCATATCTTAACACAGCCTTTCCTTTTGCTTTCTGCTACTTTCAGTTTATGCTCAAGACCTTGAAAGTGAAGTTTGATGGAATGAAACCCACCTGAGTTAAGGAGCAAGGGCTTTCCTTGTCCTCTCTGAATGATCCCCTGGAGTGACCCCTGGCCAGGCTGGCCTGCACAGACACACACGAAGCCCTCTGGTCGGCCAGCAGAGCAGCAGCCACAGTCCAGGGAAGTGATGCAGGAGGATCATGGATTGAACCCCACTGCTGGTTTGTACTGACGTATTCCTGATGTTTGTTAAGAAAGAAACTCCAATCATGCATTAATTAAAACACAGGTACAACCAAATTAGTCTGAATAATCAGGAAACACATCCTCTCACAGTGCCCTAATTCTGGAATTACCCACAGGAGCTTTGCAGCAATGCAGCACGAGGGGAGCATCAGCAGAGCCCCATCCAATCTGGCTGTGGACACTCCAAGGGATGGGAGCCCACAGCCTCTCTGGGCAATATATGGATATTTTCATACCTATATGGAACCCCCAGTTTACAATAAATGAGCCCTGGTTTTGGACACCTGTTTTAATTAGCAAAGCCAAAGTGTTTATCGCTCCTGCTTCTCAAAGACCTGTGTGAGAAACTGCTGACAGATGGTTGTGGTAATGTGGGAGCCAGAATTCTTGAATTTTTGAAAATTAGAGCTCATGAACTCAGAAATGCTCTGGAGATCCAGAGCTATCATGTCAGCCTATGTTGTTCCAATTAATTGCAATCAATCACTAATTGAGAGCTATTTTAAGACTTGTCATTACTCTGAACATAATGGAGAATAAATTGCATGTTCCCCTTTACCCCTACCACAAATGACATCAGTGCAAAGAAATCTCAGGACACTGAGAGTAAAGGAGGAGCAGGAACCCGACTGCTGATTTCCTCCTGTCCCCCTGGCAGGTACAATAACACAGGAGCTGTAGATTGAGAAAGGGAAGAGATAAGGGCTGAGACAAGGGATCACAGGCAATTCTTGGGGCTCCACCTCTAAAACTTGCCAAAATGGCAGCTCTGATATCACTCTATTTTAACAAGTTGGAACTCTATTTTCTCTAAGACCTCTTCCTAGCCAAGCTCTCTGATTCCATGACAGCCCTGGGGACAGGAAACGCCGCTTGGAATGGGTTTAATGGGGGCAGCAGTTTGGTTTGGCTTTACAGCAACAGCCCCAAATCCCAACAGAGCGGTTTTGACATGAAAATCAAATAACCTAAATAACAGTTCAGCAACAGGCCGGGCGTTTGCTGCAGTGCTGGAGCAGGCAGACCCAGCAGGGACAGAGCTCTCAGGGGCAGGGGGAGCTGAGGAGCGGGACCCGTGCTCAGGGACAGCCAGTCTGTCACTCACTGTCACCCTGTGACGGGCACCAGCTTGACAGGCTATTCCATCATGGCACGGCGGAAAATCCCCAGGCTAAGAGATAACCAGTTCTCAAATGAGGCGTTTCTGCTAACAGCGCTGGTTCCAGCCAACGAGTAAGGTATTTTTTAACCCAGCTACAGTTCTGCTGTCTTTTCATGACATTTTATTTTGGATACGGTTGGAGCAAACCCAGGTCTCCTTTTAAAACACCCAAGTTCCACTTTTTTCTCCCGATGATTTAATCACATACTCTCTTCCCTTTCATTTCCCACCTGGTCCTCATCGACACTATATATAAATCTGAGTCTCCTTGGATCCTGGCGGTGGCCTCTGCATGCCATCATCACATGGATAAATTCACCCCTTTCACCTCTCATTTGTTCTGTTCTTGCAGTCGCTCCAGTTTCTTCTCTCTCATCTTTTACTCTCAGTATCAAGTGATTTGCTATTCTTGGAGTATCCTCCCCTTGTTCCTTTGTCTCTGCTCCAGTGCTGTTCCCAAAAGTCACCCTTCCCAGGAGCTGCTCACAGGGGCTCCTTGGCCAGCCCTCCGGGGCTCTGCAGTCCAGTTCTCCTTCTCCTCAGGGTTATCAGCTTCCTGTCTCTGCTTTACCAGTCCCTTCCCTTCGCTTCCACATGCACAGCAGGGGATTACAATGCTATCAATCAATAATTAAGCTGTATAACAGGGCTATCAATCAATAATTAAGCTGTATAGCAGGCAGTGAGCTGTTGTAACACACAACTGACATGATTGCTGAAAAATGGTGGTGGTGGGAGGAGATGCTTTGACTTTAAAGACAAGATTGGTAAAGGTGAGTGAATGCAACCCTGCTGCTCACCCTGGCAGCTCAGGGGATGGCTGGGCAGCCTCCCAGGGAGGAGGGGTTCCACTGCCAGGCCCTGCTGTGTCCTGGGAGAGGAACACCCAAGGAGGGGACACCAGGCTCCCCCATTCCTGGCACACCCACCCAGCTGGCAAAGCTCAGTGCCCATGCTGGATGCCATGCGAAGGGTGGCAGATGGAGCACACCAGCTCTTCCAGCTCTTCCAGTGTACCCCAGGGCCTGGAAGGGAGTCTCTCCCATTTGGACCGGCTGAAGCCACTTGTGAAGCACCACTGAGCAGACCTGCACAGGTGACAGGGGCTGCAGGAGCAGCCTGGTGTCATCAGCCCACAATGAGTTTATTATTTCTTCCCTGCCTCATTCAGCCCCTGTGCTGGCACTGCCCCCCTGGCACCGGCAGAGCCAGGAGGAACAGCTGCTTCTGGCTGGGAACAGTGACATGATGTATGTCCCTATTACAGAGGGACACGGACCATGGCTGCTGCATCTGGGCTGGGCACTGGGACAGGGGCGAGGGCAGCAAAGCAGCCAGAAATGGCTCTGCTGAGACATCCAGCTGAAAAAGATGCTTATGAAAACAATTACTTTGGAAATTACTTCCCTCTTTCCTGCTTGAAGCCATTACTGATCTCCTAATTAGGAGGCTCTTGCGAGGGGAGCATCAACCTCTTCCCCAGGCAATGAGGGATGGGACAGGGGGAAATGGCCTCAAGGTGCCCTAGGGGAGGTTCAGATCGCGTTGTTGGGGACAATGTCTTTACTGAAAGAGTGATTAAGCATCAGAACAGGCTGTCCAGGGAAGTGGTGGAGTGTCCTTCCAGGGACACACTCCTGGAAGTGTCCAAGGCCAGGTTGGAGGGGGCTTGGAGTAACCTGGGATAGTGGGAGGTGTCCCTGCCCATGGCAGGGGTGGGAACAAGGCGATCCCTAAGGACCCTTCCAACCCAGCCATGCTGGGATTCTGTGGTTCATAGGCACCGCAGGAACTGCCCAGCAGTGCCACAGGGCATTCCCTTGTTATTTATCCCTCGGGATGACAGTGGCTTTTTTCCCCAGCCACAGGCACTGACAAACAGCTCGGGCTTGGCTGCATTTCCCAGCCCTGAACCAGCTGCATTTTCCACAAGCACCTCCCGGGGACGAGCCTCGTGTGGCTCTGGCAGAGGCAGCAGAGGGTCGTGCTGCGGGGCAGCGCTGCCAGCCCGGAGCAGGAGGGACGTGGGGACAGCGGCTCATCCCCACCCTGCCCCGCCGGCTGCTGCTCCTGCCAGCGAGAGGAACCGCGGCGGCTCCATGGAAAACCAGGGAGGGGCTGAGGGACAAAGGAGCCCTGCAGGGCTGCTGGTTATTAATTCTTTGGAGCATGATCATGATCAGAGCTGCTGCTGCCAGAGGAAAGGAGGGATGCTCCGACCCCTCAGCAGGAGCACAGATGGTGCCGAGCTCTGCATCGGAGCTGTCGCTTTTCTGGGACTATCAGATATCCCTTTCCATAGGGGCAGATGCTCGTTTTTTATGAGCTATTTAAGACACTCTCTCTGGAAGTTTTCTTATTTTTTCCCTGTCTGAACCTCATAAACTGGGCTTCTGCTCTACAGAGATAAATTTGATTTATGTGAGAAACATTCCCAGGCACAGTGGGCTTTGCCTTAAACCCTGTATCTCACTGTTCAGTGGTGCTGTGGCTTAGCTTGGTTTATTTTCTATCCTCTAAGTGGTGAATTGAACTTTCAGAAATGAATGGTTTGGTTTATCTGATTTAGCATCTTGAGCGAAGCACTTTTGCATCAAATAAATGCAGGCAGTGGGAGACCCTCCAGACACTACTTTATTCCAAACATTTTCAGCACTGGTTTCAAGACCAATTAAGTTACCCATGCCTGGGCAATCCTAAATGCTCTGGGATCAGAAGCTTTTCCCTTCTGTGGAGGGTTTGAGGGGATGAGGAGGCTGCTGAGCCAGGTCGGGGGCAGCACCACGGTGCTGGGCAGGGACTGCAGGGCCCCCGGCTCCCTGAGCTCTCCTCTTGAACAGCATCACCCAAAAACACCCGGCTCGTTCTGGTTTTGCAAGATCTGAAAAGAATAAAGGTAGAAGCCAGCCCAAGCCTAAGGTGCCCCGTTGTTTCTGAATTCACAGAGGGTGCTGCGGGGAGGGGATGGGCAATTCCCAAAAATGGAACAGGACGTTGGAGAACCGGCTCCCTAGGAGCAACTCCAAGTGAAGTGTGGGATGACAACATTTAGAGGTGGGAAGCATGGCACAGTGTCCATGCTCGGGGATGGAGGGGATGCACTGGGACACACCCGAGCGGATAAATCCTTACTGGGAAGTGAGGGGAGGCAGGCACCGAGAGGCTGTCAGGGCTGTGGGACCCTGGGCTGTGGGATCCAATGACCAACCCTGCAGCAGTGCCACCCCTCGGTACCAAGCACAGCAGCTGCACACACATCCCCTGGGGAGGGCTTTCTACCACGGCCTGAAATACTTTTCCCTAATGAGTGCAAGGATAATTGGATTTTTTTTTGAGATGGGCACACTGGATTGGATAGGTTTGGGGAAAATAAACTAAACTGGTTTGGGTTAACTAGCCTGCAGCTCTGCCCTGCAGTTGCAGAAGAAAATACTTCTTTTTTCCTGCCAAATCTTACAGATAATTTGATATTTTCTTCATTTTTTTTTTTAAAGGAGGATGCAAAAATTTGTGGTGAAATTAGAGGTTTCTATCAAACTTCTCCATAGGAACGCAGAAAATCTGAATGATTGTGAGTCTAGCACCTCTGTGTATCCACCTGTATTCCCAGAAGTCTTTGAGCATTACAAATGTATTCAAAGTCACAACAATGGAAGGAGTTTTCTACTGTAGCACGGAAACGCATCAAACATGGAAAAATTGGACTAACTGTCCTTTGACCTAGAAGAAATGTTGAAAATTTAAGTAAGCTCTCAGCTATGTACAGACGTGATCCTAATCCCTCTGGAAATAATGTGAGCATTCCTGCTGACTGGAAAAGCCTCCAGAAGAGCCCAGGAGCTGCAGGTTCTGTGCTCTCACCTCACACACCCTTCACTGCTCCAGAACCGCTGCGCTCGCCGCTGCCCACTGCTCACAGTGCACCTTGTGAGGGCTGCCTGAGTCCCCAGGAAACTTCACAGGGAAAAAATTGATATCCAGAGTTAATCTGAGAGTTGGTATGTCAGGCTTCCCCAAGCTGGAATAATTCCTCCTCAGAGGAGGAAGCAGGAACAGGTCACGGGGAGCAGTGCCCTGCCTCTGCCCCCTGGGTCACGGCTCTGCTGGCACCACGTGGCCTTCGGGTGCTGCAGAGGGAAGCTCCACGTTGTAGTGGGGCAGGAAACGGGCAGGAACTCAGGACACTGACAGGGACACACCAACAGGGACAGCCGGTTCACCCCCATGGCATTAAGGCTGTGGGATGGAGGCTCCAGAGCAGCCCTGGAGGAGCAACTGGGGTTGCTTGAATGGTGGAGCCGAGAGTAACTGAAAATCCAGTTTGTGTTTTCCTAACTTCTGTTCCTCTTTTTCTGTTTGATCAGAAGTGTTTGTAACGCATTTCTGGAGTGACTGAATGCAGAGCTCCCAGCACTGCCCACAGGAGGGGCAGCAGGGGCAGACAGGAGCCCTCGCCCCCAGCACTGCACACACTCCACCAGCCTCATGAGGTGTCACCTGCAAAGTCATTCCAGAGGAACTTCAGGAAGAATTTCTTCACAGAAAGGGTGCTCAGGCCTTGGCAGGGGCTGCCCAGGGAGGTTTGGAGTACCCATCCCTGGAGGTGCCCAAGGAAGGGCTGGAGGTGGCACTCAGTGCTCTGGGCTGGGGACAGGGTGGGGTCGATGGTGTTGGGGGTCTTTCCCAACCTCAGTGACTCTGGGATTTGACTTGAAAACTGAAGGGAATTACAGAAGGAGGATTCACAGGTGGCATTCAGCAGCACCCAAGAAATGAGATGACCTTACCAAGGCCTTTGTCACTACTCCCAGCGTAGCCATGGCCCGGGGCCAGGCCCTGCCCCAGCCTGGCCTCTGCAGGAAGGGTCCCCAGCCCTGCCCGTGTCCCCCCTGCTGCAGCCCTCCCACAGGAACGGCTCCCGCGGAAGCTGCGGCAAGCAGAGTGTTCAGCTGCTCTAATCACACTAATTGCTTGAGACATTTCCTTTCTCCCTTCCCTCCTGCACCCTCCTGGGCCCTTTTGCCATCAAATCAGCTACAGAAACAAAGTCATTTGGTCGGGGAAGGAGCTTGTTAAGGCATGAGGCAGCTCCGTGGCACAAGAAAACACAGAACCCAACCAGGTCTTTCCACCCCGTATCCTGACGGACAGACTGACCCCAGCAGGGCAGAGGGGCTTTCTCTGGTGGGGAAGGGGAGGAAACCTCAGCAGCCCATGGTTTAAAAGTGCTCCCTCAGCTCTCTTCTCAACTCAGCCCCTGGCCATAAGGAAATGCTCTAGAGCTCATTTTCAGGAGGCATTTCTGGATGCTGACACAGGGACCAGCTGCTCAGGTCTCACCTATTGCTTTATTTCAGCTTTATCTGGTGAAAACCAAATGCTGCAGCCCAGCTCCTTTGCTGAGGAAAGATAAATTACACTGTAAATGCATGCATGACCTGCTGGTCAAGAGGCTCATTGTGGTGTTTTATGGTCGTTATTGATTGGCCAACTGTGAGGTCTGGAGCTGGTGCTTGGAGCTCTCAGAGCCAGGCTGGAGCTTAAGGTGGGGACACACTCGGCCATGGGGAAACCCCGGAGGTGCAGGGTCTGGCCCCCAAGGGCTGCATCAGCCCCATCCCAGCATCCCTGCTCAGCCATAACCACAGCCCAGCCAGCAGGGAACCCATGTGCTGGAGACAGAGATGGGATGGATAAACAGAGGAGAAAGGCCCAAACTAAAAGAGTGTAAATGTTTCAGCTTCAGCTCAACATGTGACTGAGTGAGAAAAGCTGCTCACACCGTGCTCAGCTTCCTGAGAGCTGCTCAGGCCTGTGTCCCACGGGCCCCATCCTGACCGTCCCTGGTGGCTTTGCCCCCTCGTGCAGCTGCTCCCAGGCACCCTGAACCCAGCCGAGGGCACCTCCTGCTTCCCGGGCAGCTGATGCTCCCCACAACTCTGCTCTCCAGCCATCAGAGGAAGCTGCAGCTCCAGCAGGGTGATTCCTACTGGGAGCTGTGGGTGCCACACGCCGGGGGTCCCAGGGTGGCACAGAGGGGTCCCAGGGTGCGGAGCCAGGACGGGCCCGTGGGGGTGCAGTGGGTACGGCTGGGCCCTGGGCAGGAAGGAGGGAGCAGCTCAGCAGCTTTGTCCGAGGAGGAAGCACCTTTTCCACCCAAAAAGCCATGGGCTCCTGGGCTCTGGGATGCTCATGGAGGGTGCTGGGCTTAGCAGCATTTATCCTGCTGGGGCTTGATATTGTATTTCACTCTCAAAGTTCAACCAATTGCCTTCAGAAAATAGAACTAACTCTTATTCAGTGTGGGAGATTAATCTGTAACACAAAATATTTAATTAATACGGTGAAATTTCATTTCATGGGTACTTGCATTTGTGCTGTGATAAGCAGTAGCTGAAGATCAGGGATTCACCAACGACTGCCGACGACAAAGGAATTGTTCGTCTGCATCGCAGTCAAGCATAACAAATATCCAAGTAGTATTTTGGCATGGTCTGTAATGTTTGCTGTATTAGTCCTGTACATGAATAATTTACAGCTAAAGGTCTGTCTCGTTGCCATCACCAAATCAAAAGCCATTTGCTCTAGTTATGATATCACAGTGACAGCTTGGCTCCGGCAGTTTCCACTCTGCCAGCTGATGGATTTCACTGAGTTTAAGAGATTTCTCTTACACATTAAGCAACAATAAAATTAAAAGCAGCATTAGCAGTATCTGGGACAGAGGCTCCTGTTTGGTTGGAGTTCAATCACAGTCTGATGAGCGGTGGATGAGCTGAACAGACACCTCGGCACTGGCAGAGCAGCCCTGGGCTGCCCTGTCCACCCAGCAGAGCTGCCGGCACTGGGCTCACCCCGTGGTGGGCAGGGGTGCCAGGGGGGCTGGGGCAGGGCAGGGAGGCCCCCAGAACCCTGCCAGCCCATGGGACAGGCCAGGGATCTGCTCCACCTCGGCGGGTGCTGCCTCCGGCCACGCTCCTGCTTCCCGCAGGGAGTCTGGCATTGGGAACGAATCACAAACCCCAAACCAGCAGAGTCAGATCCTCATTTACACATTAAGCCTTTTTAGATCTCTCTTGGTGCATATGAGGGCCATAAACCAAGCAGCAAAGTGATTTACTTGTGTTTCAAGGCCCCTTTACAGGGACAAAATGATTTATGGGGCCCCCGTGCACATGACCAAGAGGCCCTTAATATTTAACAGCTGTAAAAATCCTGCACAATGCTGTGCATTACCCAGGCCTCCAAACAGATTAAGGTAACTCTGCATACACTGTGCCTGGTCAAATATTAATCATTGAATAATTTATCCTGTGAATTTATTTTGTTTTAAAAAAATCATTCTGCAGATAAATTTGCCCGCTCCAGTGCAAATACATATTTATGATATGGTTATTGGTCTAATGTATGTTTTCTGGTATCCTCCTTTCAGAATATCCATAATAAAAGTCAAATCCATCCCTAGGAAAAGGAAGGGCGGAGAGCCCAGCAGAAGTTTTCTGTGCAGGGCTGCACTTGGCTGGAGCCGCTGCCTGCACCAGGGAGCTCTGGAAATGAGCACTTGCAGCCTCTTTAAATATTGATGGCATGGCTGGAACGGTTATGAAAGCACTGGGAGAGCATTGGGAATGATGGAAAAGCCCCAACACGTGGAGAGGAGCACACAGGAATCCCAACAGGGCTGGCTGGGACGTGCTGCCACCAGCACCCACTGCCCACACCCGAACGAGTCCCCCTGCTTTGAACAAGCCCCAAATGAGCCCCCGTGCCCCAAAGGAGCCCACACACCCCAAATGAGCCCCCATGCCCCAAATGAGCCCAGACACCCCAAATGAGCCCCCCCAGTCCAAAGGAGTCCCACACCCTTCAGTTCTGCCCTGGGGTGTGGGACACGGAGCTGTGGCAGTCGGAACACGAGGGTAGCAAAAGGCATTTGCGTCCCAGCACCTTCCAGCTGTGCATGAGGACGGGGACCTGGCAGCATGAGGTGCAGCCAGCCCTGGCCCTGGAGAGTCCCTCAGCCTGGCTGGGGCTCAAGGCTCAACGGGGCCAGGCCAGGTCTCATCCAGAGATCCACCAGCGTGTTCCCACCACACGGCCTCGTGACACCTAGGCCTTCAGGGGAGCAGTGCTCATGCCAGAAGTGCATTCATCCCTTCCCAATCCTCATTTGGGAACCTTTGCTTAAAACATGTTGATGGTGAACTGAAGGAAAAGCTGTGAGATTCTGGAACTCGTAAACATCCTGGGAAAAGCAGAGTCAGCTCAGAGCCTGCGCTGGAAAGTGAATCCACAGGATCCTGGAGCACTTCTGAGAAGTCTCGTAGAGGAGCCCAGAGGGAGCAGTGCTCAGTGGCCCAGCCCGAAAGCCAAGGGCGGATCCAGCAGGCACTGGATGCATCAGCACATCTGAGCTCCATCCCCGCTCCGAGGCAGCGCTGCCGCTGCAGAGCGATCGCCTGAATCCCCTCTGAGTCCTAACGCCCCGTGTGCCTCCAAACAGCACCGGGTCCAGAGCCAAGGGCAGTGTTTAAAGGGATCACAGCAACGTGGTTATTGAATCAAAGCCCTGCTGGCTCAGCTCTTCTGATCTCCCCACAGCAGGATGTCCCCGGTACTTTGGGGCCTGATCCCCCCTCCCCTCCGTGCTGCTGCTGGGCACTGCCCCTCAGACCTGGGGACCCCCTGGGCCCAGCACATCCCCCTTCAGAGCCATGAACTGCCCAGCACAAGCACTTCATCCACATCCAAACCAAACAAAAGCCAGCCCAGAGCTTCCCTTGCTCCCATGGCACCAAAACCCCACAGTAACCTTTACTCAACTGATTTTTGTTTCTTCATTACAGGTTGGCTGGCAATACTGGGATTTTCTCTTGGAGCAAGATTCTCCTCTCTCAGGGTCACATTACAGTCACTAGACTCCCCCAGGGACCCTTCCCACCAGAATCCAATTGCTGGGCAGTGACCTCATTCTACAGGAACAGGAGATTCCAGCCACCCTCAGAGGGGTCAGAGAGGTTCCTCAGCAGAGGAAAAAATACCCTGGAAGTGCATCCTAACCCCCCCACCCCCTGCCAGCAGCTCATGCTGCTTTGGAATGTAAATCCATTGGGATTTGCGCTGTCAGACACCTCCTGGTGCTTCCACAGGTGCCACACTTGGCCCAGGTGAGACCCTGCTCAGCCCCTCTCCAAGGAGCCCAGCAGCAGCTTCCAGCTAGAAAGAAAGAAGTTTAACTTCCTAGTAAACTGTGAGAGCTCCTCCATCACAGCAACGAGCCTGACATTCTTTTAGGATAATATAAACCTAATTTTAAAACTTCTGGGAACTTCCATTAAGTGATTTATCCTGCAACTGATGAAACTGCAATTTATTTCAAGGCCAAAACCAGCATTAGAGCCAGTCTCGTGAGCTCAGCTGTAAAACATCTGACACTGAGAATTATGGTAACATCAAAAAGCATCAGTCTCCAGTGAGGCTGACGTGGGGGATCACAGAACAGGCGCGTGGCCCGGCTGGAGCTCGGGGATGGGCACGCTCAGGTCACCACAAACAGCCTTCCAATGCAGGGACAGGAGAGGTACAGGGCAGGCAGGGGGCACAGGTGAAGCAGCCCCATCCTGCTCCAGAGCAGGCAGCTCTCACCTCTCCACAACCTTCTCCTGAGAGCAAAGAGCTGAATCCAGCCACGACCCATCACCTGCAGCCTGTCCCCCTGCAGCACCGCGGGTGGCAGCAGGAGCGGGCAGGGAGAGAACGTCTGCTGCAGGAGCTGCCGGTGCCCAGCCAGCGCTGCCAGCGCCCAGCCAGCGCTGCCAGCCAGTGCCCAGCTGCTCCTGCCCTGCCTGGGTCTGGTGTCCTGACTGATCTCAGGAGCAGCAAGAGAAGAACATCCTGCTTTTTGCTGTGCTGGGATTTTTTGGGTTTGTTTTCAAAGGGCTGTTGGCAGGTTCCAGGTCCCAGGTCCCATGTCCCAGCTGGAGCTCCCAAAGTTCCGCACTGGCACGTGGGCAGCGGCCCCAGAGCCCCACATCCATCCCAGGAGGTGCTGTGGGCAGAGCTCTGCCCGGGGCTGGGCACAGCACACGGGATGTGCCCAGAGGACAGGCCTGAGGGAGCTGTGGGAGCACAGGCTGGCTCCTCCTGCAGAAACTGGCCCAGTGAACGGCCCCAGCCCCGGGTTCAGGCTGGGACCGAGATGGAGGGAACCAGAGGAGACCCAAGGATTTACACCCACCCCGTGTTCCTTCCCATTATCCTCAGACAGTGCCAGGACTGCTCCAGTTTGGCCCCCAGAGCAATCCTGGTGTGCACAGGGTGGGCAGGGAGCAGCAAGGGCATCTGCTGCAGCCATCCCTGCACTCCCACCCTCTGCTCTGCCGCAGGGATTCACCTACAGCACGGGATGAGGAATGGGTGAAGCACACCAGTGCCTGAAAACGTTTAGTTTGAAAAGGGAGGAGGGAAGGAAGAAGAAATACTGCGGTGGATAGTGTTTATTTATCTTCTGAAAGGAAACAAAGACTTCCTGGGACAGAGTAGCTCAATTAAGCACTTGCTGGAGTGACAGATTTACTGCTTGCTCAAAAAATGCATCTCAAACCAGAAGCACAAACGGAATGAGAGAATTAACAGAGGGATCAGGAGCGCCCCAGATAACCCGCGAGAGGATCCACCACCCTGCACAGGCACCAGGAGCTCCTACCGAGTCTGGTCAGAGGGTTTGTTCTGCTGCTCTTCCCTGGGAGCGAAGAACTGCCCTGAGGCAAGGCCACAGCTGCCCAGGCCCTGCCCAGCTGGGCAGTGCCCACTGAGCTCCCCCAGCCCCACTGCAGGATTTCAGCCGAGGTTTGTTCTATCAGATTCATCTCCAGCTGTTCTGCTGGAGATGGTTTTCCTAAAACAAAGCAGTTATTCGCTGGTTTCCCTTTCCTTGGTACTGCTCAGCCTGGGGATGGGGCTGCCATTAAGCACACGGTGCTGGTGCCATGCTCGTGCCAAACAGGGACACACGATGTGACCCTGTCCCACGGTCACAGGGCAGAGCCCAGCCCTGGGCAGCCTCTGCAGCTGGCCCCCATGGGCACTCAGGCAGTTGTTTAAACCTCAAAGCACAGATGCAATCCCTCAGTTCCATAGGCAGCACAGGATCCCCAGTCCCTCCAGGAGCGCAGGGAGGGCAATTTCAGCACAGGGACTCCAGTGAAAAATCTCCAGCTCCACTGGGAAGGGCTGTGGTGGAACCAGACAGAGGATCACCTGCATCAGGTAAGGTAAAGCTGTTCCCAGCCAGGCTCTCTGGCAGGCAGGTTTTGTTTCAGCAAACCAGCAGCAGTGGCAGGGATTCAAGATTTGCAGGTGTCCAGATCGAAGCTCAGCCCCTCCCGGTACCAAAGCTCCCTGCAATTACAGCAGACAAATCACCACCCCTCCCTCGGTGCCCACACCGGGAGGATTTGTGGGTTTTCCGTTTCAGGCAGATTCTGAAAGGCACAAAAGGCCATTGTGTGTGAAACTCCCGAGGATGATCAATGGCAGTTGGGTCCTTACCAATCATTATGTGCTCGGAAATCTTCACTTTTGTGATTAACGTATTGTTTCTTTGGCTCTCCCCTTGATTAACAGGAATCACAGAGAAACACTCGCACATCCTATCATTACTGGCTCAGGAGCTCTGCAATTATGGATTTTAATTAATATCCTGGTTCATTTCAGGGGAACTCTGGCTCTAAGTCTGCTTTTTGGCGACCCAATAGCAGCCATAGCATAGATGGGGAGTTTTCCTCCTGCAGCCTGGGGAAAGGGCAGATGAGAAAGAACATTGCTGAGGAAAACTTTGTTCTTGTCTTCTGAAAACTTCTTTTCCAAACAAAACCTCTGGACCTAACCCAAGCCAAGCAGTGATCTATTTCCCACACCCTCATTGCAAAGGTGCCTTTTCTGCAGTGTCACAAATGTCCATGTGCAATTTTTGGGGAGGTCACCATGACAACTCTCCAAAGTCATTCTTCCAAGACATCTCGAGTAGATGCCAGCCCCGCTGCCACCACACACACACCTCACTGGGGGTGTTTTAAGCTGCTTTTCAGTCACGTGGCACATGGGGCACAGAATCCCAGGATCACTGAGGTTGGAAGAGACCTCCCAGACCATCAAGTCCAGCCTGTGCCCGATGCCCACCTTGTCCCCAGCCCAGAGTACTGAGTGCTACATCCAGCCCTTCCTTGGACACCTCCAGAGATGGAGACTCCACCAAAAAATGGATCAAAGCGGATTCCTGTGTATCTGGGACCTGGTCTGGGCCTTGGCCAAATGTGGTGTGGCATTAACCTGGCCACAGGTGAGTTTCTCTGAATGTGAGGTTTAAAGCTGAGCCTGGCCAGGACCTGGGTGATGCTGCAGCTCCCACTCCTTCAAGGGACACCATCTTTTCCCCACTTGGATCACTCCCTTTTTTCCTCATCCTTTCTCTTCATGTCTCCTCTCCAGAGCTGACTTTTCTCTTGGGGCTGTTCCTTTCCCAGTGGAGAAGCAGGGGCTGGAAGCTCTGCCCGGAGCCAGCCCTGAGCACGGAACCCTCCCCTGAGCCCACGCCGAGCTCAGCTGTGCTGCAGCCTGGGACCTGCGCTCTCAACACCCCGGAGCACCTGGAGCACCGTGGCAGAAGCCATCACGGGAATCCCACCGTGGGTCAGAAATGGGAATTTTCCCTGCAGTCAAACAAACCGGGGCTGGAACACGCCCTGGAAGAGGGACATGCAGGCAGAAGTAAGGCAAGAAGGGAACTATTGTATTTTTAAAATAGGGGAACATTTCTGTGGGGAAATATAAATTGCTTTCAGTCTTGAAATGTCTTTTTTTTTTTTTTGCCAAGCCTTCCCGTGTTAAAAATGATGGATAGTCTTATCTCTGCACAATCTCCTGGCTGTGCTAGGGAAAATGACCCGGTGCCCATTGCCAAGTTCCAAACTGAGGGCTGTCAGTGCTTTGGATCCAATTTGTCCTGCTGCAAAGTGTGAGTCAGGGGAGTTGCATTTTAGGCGCTCCTGAGCTTCCGAGAGAGATTTTTATCCTAAATGAGAACAAGCCAAGCAGACACTGAAGCTACAAGTGGCTTGATATGAGCATCCACTTTGCCACCAGCCTGCAGGCATTTCCCTATCCCCAACCCCAGCCTTTGCCTTGGCAAACACGGTCAGGGGCTGAGGGCAGGACCCCCGCACCTCTCTGGGGGCTGCTGCTGCTCCTCTTGCCCTCCGCACCCCGGGGTGGGTGGGACAGAGGGGCCCCTTCCCCGCAGAGCCCTGCCGGGGTGCCGGGGCTGCTCCCTGCAGTGCCAGCTACAGCCGGTGGCTCCTGTGTAAACACTGGATGTGCCACCCAGAGCCACAGTAAAAAAGCCAAGAGCAGTTACTTAATGACTTTGATCTGTGCTCTGGTGAGATCCACGGAGCATAATTATATTCTTGCTTTAAAAAGAGGGAAGAAGAAAAAAAGGCTTTATTTTGATGTTTTAGTGTTTGCTTCCCAGCAATATGTGCTTAAAGGGAACTATGGTAATTTATCTTTCCAATTCCTGCTTTCTACAGCTGAAAAAAACAGGAATAGCTCCTGTACATTTGCATTTCATTTTTAGCTCAAGCGCCTCGACGAGGATTCAGCCAAACGAATCAGCGCCGTTTGCAGCGAGAGCAGCCCAAGGAAATAAAACCTCCAAGGGATGCTGACAAAAACAGGCATTAAAATCAGGATCTGCTCCTTTCCACGGGGAAAGGAACCCAGCACTTGGAGCAGGATTCAAAGTTCGCTGAACCCCTTCCATCGACTCCGCAGGTTCTGGATGGCCCCCAAAGGTCCAGGGATCGACTGCAGCCCCTCTGCAGAACCTGCCAGGCCAAATTCGCCCTGGGACCCGAGCCCACCCTCTCCACGGCAGAGGACGGGAGCGCAAGAAGCGCCGGGATGGTGCCACGGCAGCCCCGCTCCCGGCGGGTGCCGAGGGGCTCTGGGAGCAGCCGAGGTTCGCTCAGAGTGGCTCTATCAGAGTTCCCCCCGGGAGCACGGAAATCCTTCATTTTCCGCTCACTCCGGGAGGAGCGAGGAACACCGGCCAGCTGCTCTTCTTCTGGGGAAGTGACGAGCTCAGAGCTTGGAGGGCTGGAAAACACGAACCAGTTTTGCATAACGATTAACTTTGATGTGCTTCAGGAGGGCTGCTCCCTTCCCTGTCTGCACATCCAGGCCAAACCCTGCCCTGCTCTCCCAGCTCCGCTGCCTCCAGCCGCGCGATTTCCCCGCACGGAGGATTTTCAGTCTTTGCTTTAACCCTGTCTTTGTCTGAAGGTCAGCCGGGCTCCGAGGGAGAGGCGCAGGGAGGCCTGGCTGGCTCGGATCCCCGCTGCCAGGGAAGCAGAGGCCGCTAATGCAGCACTTTCGAGCCCTGCGCGGAGCCCGCTTCATGTGCGAGAGCAGCGCCGGAGCGGCCGCGAGCAGAGGTGGGGCTGAGCCGGGCTGGGAGCCCAGCGGAGCAGTTTAATTAGCCAGCCTGAGCCGAGATGGAAAGCTTTCATCTTTTGATACAGCAGAGAGGACAGAGGAGCGGAGAACGATCTAAAAGGTGCCCATTGCCCCGGGCTGGCTTTCACCGGGCACCGCTGCCTTTGTTCCCCGCTCCTTTTGGTCCGTGAATTCAGTCCGTCACAATGGATTGCTTATTGCATTTGAAAGAGGGGGAGGAAAAGCTACTCCCAGGAACACGCCTGCAGTCAGGGGAGAACAGTCGGAGCAGCTCCCAGGCTCTCCACTGCTTTTTTCGATCAAGGCTGCTCAAAATTGCCATCTGAGACAGCCTGGCCAGCGAGGCTGCGAGTGACAGCCTCGGTCAGCAGGAAAAGTCATCCCCACAGGTTTTTTTCCCGGACAAAACAGCAACAGGCACCGCTTTAAGAGCCCCCACTCAGCACCTGCTTTTCTGGGGCACGGATGGTCCCTCCAGCCCGGAGCAGCTCCACAACCACTGCAGCAGCACCGGGCCCCAGCTCCTCCTGACAGGTCCAGGCTCTGATTTCCATTTTACAGAGCACATGCAAACCCACGCTCAGCAGTTTCTCAGCTCTTGGCAGCACAGACTGAGCACTTTTCAGGGCATCATCACCAGGGCATCTCCAAGAACCCACATGGAAGAGAGGAGTTCACCCCTGGGACCTGCCCGGCTGTAGGAGCACGGGGCTGGGCTGGCTCTGGTCCCCCGGGGGACACAGGGAGGTGGCACAGCAGGATTTCCCCTCCAGACCCCTGCAGATCGCAGAACAACAGAATCCCAGACTGGTTTGGGTTGGAAGGGACTTTAAAGCTCATCCGGTTCCACCCCTACCGTGGGCAGGGACACCTTCCACTATTCCAGGGTGCTCGAAGCCCTGTCCAACCCAGCCCTGAAAAAATTGTGTGTAAAGCTTTCCTTGCTTTCACTGCAAACCCCTCGCACAGAATAACCTCATCAATTTTACATTGTTGTACAACATCAGATCTAGAGCACATTCCAGAGGTGATTGGGAAGGCTCATGGCATTTCCAGGTAATCATGCAGCAGCATGTGCATCGGCATCACCCCCAATTCACCCTCCTGCAGGTGGAATTTTGCCATTTCCTGAACAGAAAGGTGAAACAACCCAAGCATTTCATTTTACTAAAAAAAGCTTCATAGAAAAAAATAAATCCATCTTCCTTGGAAGCATGGTGGTTGTTTCTCTGGAGCAAAATGAGGTAAGTGACACAAATAGCTATGAATGATTCTTCTCCAAGAGCACCTGTGTGGCCATTTTTATCCGAGACAGGAGGCAGCAGCAGCCTCAGACACAGAGTATTTTTGGTGAAATATCTCAGGAGTACTTTGAGCTAGAAATGACTACACCAGCTCCCCTCTAGCAACAGATTGCTTTCTAATTCACGGAATGCAAATGCAGATGCTGTTCCTGGCGCTCAACCAGATTATTGCACAACACATTTGTTTCTAGAGGAGCAGCATTTAGTACAGCAGGAATAAAAGGGAAAACAATACCTGACATCACCTGTGTTTGCCTGGGTTTGTTATTTCTGCATATGACACCACAAAGATCCTAAACTGACAGCAAACACCAGCCCTGGAGGCACCTCAGGCTGCCTGTCCTGGCAATAATGAACAGGGAGGAGCTGTAACGAGTATTTCCATGAGGTCCAGGGGGTTGGCACTACAGTCATCCTGGGGGGCACTTTGTAGGATGGGGTCACCCAGCACAGGCCCTGCCTGGCTCCTGTGGCTCAGCTGGGAGGCAAAATGGTGAAGATGGTGAAGTTAAAAATCTTATCAGAGACAGGGATTCAAAGTCTCCCACATCCCTGACATTTCCAACCACTTGAGTGGATCAGGTTTTAAACACAAGGCTCACCTTACTTCAGCTGTTACATTTCCCCCCTTGAAAGGAGCCCATTTCTCCCCCCAGATTTCATCAACAGCCTCATCCACAGCCATGTTCCCTGTAAAATGCCGTGGGAAAACCAGGGATTACTGACTTGCCAACTCCTCACACAAATTGCTCCTTATCAAAGAGGCATTGAAGTACATAATACAATTACTCAAGGAACAATTTTCTGGTGCCAGAGCCAGTATTTTACATCTGCCACTGTATCTACAGTCAGGGACTGAACACCGGCAGTGAGCACTGATCTGACACTTGTCCCTCCTTGGGGCTTTTCCTGCCTCCCCCCTGCTCCATTCAGCAATCACCTGATACAACAGGTACTTCATGCATATTTTATATATCAGAGGAACAGGTATGTACAGCACATGCAGATGTTCTGCGTGGCTGAAGATTGAAGACTCTTGGGTGCTCGAGTTCACCAAACCGACCTGACCTCTGTGGCCTTGAGGAGCATTTCGTAACCCTGGGGACTGGTCCACCTCATTTCAGGTGACAATGGCACAGCTCCCCGACCTGAGGATGTGCTGGCAGCTCAATCTGATCACAGCTCTCCTCAGGCAGCCTCACATTCCCCACCTTACTGTTGGTTAATTATAAACATAATATCCAGATTTTTCTCTATTTATCCAGATTTCTATACACACAATAACCTTATTTACCTAGGCAGGATGGTGTGAGCACCAGTAAGCAAATATTTGATGAGTATTATCTGAACTTTAAATGTTATTCCTAATAAAAATGTCAGCTTGAAAATCAATTTAGTCCCATGGAAGCAAATTCCAAGTGGAGAAGAATCAGTTCATTTCTGGGGAAGCCAGTGAAGTTAAACCAATTTACACAGCTGCTAACACCACCCTGACTGCTGAACAACAACAAATCGTCCGTGCTTCCCTCGCTTCCAGCAAAACCACATTCCTTGTTTAAACAGAGAAAGCCTTGCTGAAATAGCTCCTGAGCTGCTGGCCTGAAAGAGATCCTACCTTTTCTGTTCTAACCCAGCAAGGCAAAACTGAGTTGTGAACGCTTTGCCTTGCCCAAGATCAGCTGCACTCACAGAGTCCTTGTGGTTGGAAAAGACCTCTGTGATCATCAATCACCTGGTTCACCACTAACCCGTGTCCTCAAGTGCCACATCCACACTTCCAGGGAGGGGACTCCACCACCACCCTGGGCAAATTGTGCCAGGGCTTTACAGCCCTTTTCATGAAGGAATTTTCCCAATATCCAATCTAAACCTCCCTGGGGCAACTTGAGGAGATTTCTCCTTCCCTTTGTCAAGATGCCCCTTTTATAAATTAATCTGTGGAGTTTGAGTCAGGAGCCCGAGCTCCAGGAGTCTCTTCCCGAGGCTCACGGAGGGGGGGTTTGCCAGCCAGGGTTCTGCAAGGAAAGAGTCTGACAAAACTACTTTTTGTCACTAATTAAATCCAACTTAAGCTCCCAATTTTTACGGCCCCCGAGGTCTCCCACACAAGTAATTCCTGCCAGTTTTATGAGCCCAAATTACAAACACTGACAAGGTGATTTAGGAGGACGTGGTGAATTCTCCCTGCTCCTGATGAGCCGTGCACAGCCCGAGAGGAGGCACCAACTGCAGAGAAGCCGCTGCTGTTCCTGCTCTGGGCCCTCCCCAGCCAGCTGCTCCTGGGCTCTCAGGGGGTCAGAGCCCCCAGCCTGGCAAGAGAGCTTGGATGGAGCAGAACCAGAGGCCGACAAACCCCAGCACGGCACAAACCCGGGGTTACACCCCCGCAGCTCCTGCACCAGCTCTCCATCACCTGAGCCCCACTTCCTCTCTGCTGTCAGTGCCGTGCAGGAACGTGGACGTACTGTGCCATAAATATTTAATTACAGGTACCTCATGAAAACACTGAAGTTAATCAAAACCTCAGGGTAATGTGCACAAACCCAGCAAGGGACATTTTTACATAGAAATGAAAAAATAAGACAGAAAATACTCTGGGCAAAACTTTTAATACTGCTTAACTAAATTCATCCAGGTTAATTAAATCCTTTCCAAATCATTATTTGTTTCCTGTTTGTTACAGAACACATCACATCCCTGCATTTGGGAACCTTGGTAAGCAAGGGATTCAGGGGTATAAATGAAGCATATAAAATTCCATGTTCCAGCACATGTAAGTCTCTAACAGACACTATTCCCTGTCCATGGCCCATTCCAGAGCTGCCTGTGGAAGAAACAAGGACTTACATCTGCCTCCGAAGCACCTGCAAGGTCCCACCGGCGCTTGTGCCCCAGAAACTTTCCCTGCACTTCCCCCATCAGTAACCAAACTGGTTCTCTTCCTCCAAAGTGTTTCCATCCCAATTTTAAATTTTCTTTAAAATTTAAATTTACCCCAATAGTTATGGAAACTCACAGTGGTTGCTAACTAGAAGACCCAAGCAGAAATTCAATATAAAGCACAGTGACAGTGGCTTCTCCAGTTCTGCTTTCACGATGCAGCGTCAGGGCCAGGAGGGAGCCTTGGGCCTCCCCTGCCACATCTCTCCTGCATCCACAAAAGGTTCATCAACATAATTTTAAGAGACATAAGAAACTGGATTTTTAAATTTCACAGTTAGGAAATTCAGATTGGGCCTAATTGTGGGAAAGAACAATTAGGCACTTGCTGGAGAGTCTAGAGAGGGGTGGAGATGAGGATTTGTCACACTCCTCACACCTAGACATCACCTCTGCTCAAGAAACGGGAGATTTAAACTGAGTTTAAATTCTTCAGTGGGCTTCAGAACAGGTTAATGATGGCGCATGAGATAAGCTTCCTATTATTCAAGAACTTCAAACTACTTTAAACGACTAAAAGTCATTTCTCGAACTTTGTTCAAGGCTGGATGTACTGTGGTCTGGTTGACCAGGTGATGACTGGTGAAAGGTTGGGCTTGATGACCTTGGAGGTATTTCCCAACCTTAATGGTTCTATATTCTCATAGCCTGAAGCAATTATCAACAGCCACGGAACTAGAATAATTAGCACATCATTACTAATAAATCGGAGTCATCAACTGAAAGACATGGAGGCAGCTGGATTACAGGAACAGCCAGCTGAAAAGGCGCAGGAAATCCAGGGGAATGGGTTAAGGCCGAGGAGTGACGCGGCTGCCCGGGACCGGGATGATGGCACTGCAGTAAAGCAAAGCCAGGATCCCGTCAGGGAAGGAGCAGCCCCCATCCCTGTGTTCCGCTCCCCGGCAGGACCCGCTGCTCTCCCAGCCCATCATGCACCAAACGCACGCGGAACGTGAATTGATGAGGAAATTAATAATTACCACCTTCCTAGCAAATTCCCCGAACATGCAATCATGTCACCCCGAAACGCTCCTGAGCAATCAAAGACAAGATGGAGAACAAAGCAGCTACCGAAGAACTGTGTAATTAAATAATTATTTCTAGTGTAATTGGCACCGAAAGCGCGGCGTGCGGGGCGGGAGAGGCAGCGCTCGGTGCGGCAGAGCCGCCCGCAGCCCCCGGCCCCGCTGCTCGCCTCGTTAGGGAGCGGCGGAGCGGAGCCGCCGGCAGCGGCAGCGCCGGGCTGAGAGGATGGCTGCTGGGGCAGGATGCGCTTCACCGCAGCCTCCTCACACGGGGAACTTCGGCAAACAGAAGATTAATCACTCCCTAGCGCCGGAGCGGCGGGGGATGGATCGCGCACCCAGAGCAGCCCAGGTGCCCACGGGAGCTCAGCCTGCTCGCCATGGCTGACCCCAGGCGACGGGAATGCAGAGCTTAAAATAGCCCCGAATGACGGGGAACATCCAAAAGTGTCGTATTCGTGATGTGCACTTAAAAACAAGCACCAAACCTGCAGCCCCACTGCTGCAGCTCTCCGGGGGTACCCGGGGTACAGCCCTGCCACGACAGCTCGCCTTGGAATGGAGGGGGAAAAAGGAGGTTAGAATTCACCTTTAGCAATCGTGTTTGCATCTGCTGAGAGTCTGCACCCCCCATCTCACACTGGTGCTGTACTGTCACCTCCTGCCACCTCACCGCGCCAGGCCTCCCAGGGAACCTACGGGTGTGCAGCTGCTGCCGGGCTCGGGGCCACATCCCTCCTGAGCACAGGGACACGGGGCTGCCGCTCAGCCCCTGCTCCCAGCGCCTCAGCTCCTGGCTCTGGGTGCCCAGGTATTGGCAGATGCGCTCTCTCAGTTTCTCTCCAAAGAGAACGTGGAGTCAAAGCAAACAGGGGCTTCGGGGGCCCTGGGCAGTGCTGATGGGCAGTGACTCAAAGGAGCTGAGAGCTCAGTGCTGGTGGGGGGTCTGATCACCCAGGCACAGCCTGATGCAGCTTTTAAAGTTCGTGTGATTTTCCCTGCACACGAGTAACTCCATATCCACCCTTCTGTGGATCCAAACACACCCTTCTCTGCGATAAAACAGGAGTGAAAGCAGTGAACGACTGCAGACCACAAATACAACACCAGCTCTTCCTAAAAGGCAGCTTTCATCAGGTTTTGTTGGCTTGTGGAGCCACTTGTGCAACTCCTTCTTTCCCCCAGCTTCCCGATCCAGCCACTCCCCTGCTCACAAAACGCTCTCAGCAGCACCAGCAGCCTCGGGCTCTGCTCGTCACTCCCTGTCACTCCAGCCCCTCTCACATGTTCTTTCTTGTGGTGAAAAGGGAAATAAAGAGGAGTCAGTGAATGCAGACCAACCCTCCATCCTCTCCGCTTTCCCTATAAAGGGCTTTTTTCCCCTCTGAGCAGGAAGGTACTGGCACCCATAAAAAGGCAACACTAAAAGGCTGCTGGAAATGGGGAGAAATACGATTCAGATGTGCTGGGAATGTCTGCATGCGCAGAACTGCAGCATCCACAGCACCTGGGCTGGGAGCCAGGTAAATCCCAGCCTGGGAGGTGAGCTGAGGGAAGTGGCAAGCACAGGGATGGCCCATGACAGGCACGGGGGTGGCCCATGACAGGCACAGGGGACGTAGCAAGTGTGGGAAGAGCAGCTTACAACACATCCCTCGCAGCGCAGCGAAGGGCCAGAGCCCAGAATCCCATTCCGTGCGTGTACCTGCATTATCCTGGGATGGATTACACTTGACAAAGTGCATTTCTACATCTCTTCAGCTCCTTGCAGCCCTCGCACACTTCTCCCAGCATTACCATCACCCACAACGCTTCCCACGGACAACATATTGCTCCTACCACTCGTGCTTGTCGTGTGCATCACAGCGATGCCACAAGCAGGGACAAGGAGGAAATCACCCCATTTCAACAGAAAATAAGTTTAAGAAAATCTATTCTCATCTTAGTGCTGGATCATCAGTGCTCTGTGAACAGAGTTTGTGTGATTGTGGCAGCCATAAACACCAGAGCAGGAACTGCACATGGTTACAAGCTTATTTTTCACTATCACTGCTATCCTGTCTCAGAGGGATTTATTAATATAGATACTACAGAGCTATTCAGATTATTCCATTTTACATCTCATCAATAACCCAAGGCCAGACAGGGCTGATGTTGGGGGAGGTGAGTGGAGGGCAGCACCCCCTTCCTTCTGCAGGCACCACAGCAAGGTGCTCACCTGGAAGCTGCTGAAGCAGTGGATTCATGGAACCGAGGGAAAAGGCAGCGCCCACATGGCAAAAGCAGAGGTGGCTGCAAACACCAGCCTGGCATTGCTGGGTGTGACCTGCACCACCACCATGGTGCCAGTCTCCATTTATGAGCCCCACGGTCAGCACTGGCCTGGCATTCCCATGGCATCGGGACTCAGGGATGCCAGGACTCCCAGCACACCCAGACCCTGCCCGGGGTCACCATTAAAGGGGCAAAAACACGAGAAGGGGACAGAGGGACTGCATGCAGAAGGCGAGCCCCAAATGTAAGGGACATCATTACAAACCTGTTGGTGTCCTCAAGGCCCCTTCAAGCACAAGAGCTCCTCGGCTGCCTGCGGCCTCTCCAGAACAGCAGTAACAGGCATTGATTTCTGGGTTTACATCCAGTGGCCCTGAACACTTGCTTGGGTTATAAATGCAAATCAAAACAGGAGTGAAAGAGAAGACAGGTCCGTGGTGTTAAACTGGGGACGTGTTCACCTTCCCTGCAGTGACCTGGGCTCACCTGAGCCGAGGTGTAACAACACCCACAGCCACTCCCTGGGGACAGCAGCCCAGAGACCACATCCCAGGCCTGCCCAGCCCAGGGACACAAGGCACAGGCACTGCTGTCCCCACCACAGTGCCTGAGCCCAGGGGACAACAGGCACCCCGAGCCCAGGACACGCACGTTAGCCTGTCATGGCCAGGACCTGCTGTCCTGTCCCACCCTGTCCCTTAGGAAGCAAAGGAACTTAAAAGTCACTGAATCACTGAGGTTGGAAAAGCCCTCCCACAGCACCGAGGCCCAGCTGCACCCCTTCCCCATCCTGTCCCCAGCCCAGAGCACTGAGTGCCACGGCCTTGGACACCTCCAGGGATGGGCACTCCAAACCTCCCTGGGCAGCCCCTTTCAGTGCCCTTTTCAGGAAGAAATTCTTCCTGATGTCCAGTGTGTCCAATACCTCCATGAAGCCCAGTCAGAACACACCTGTCCCAGCTCAGCATCCCCCCTTGGTCACCGTTTCCAGACAGAGACAACACTGCTACAACCTGGAGATTTCTTCAGCCCTCACATCCCCCACCTGGACACTCCCTGTCCCACCAGACCAGGGGGGACAGTGGGAAATTACGAGCTGGTGACTGATGCTGCAGGTCCTGTTCCAGGCACGGAGCCACAGGAGCTGAGGCAAAGGGAAGACATGGATGCTGTAATTGGAAGGTGCCTGGGAGTTGTCAGTGCTATCAACAGAAAGGCAATTACTGTTTGAAAATTAATCTTTTTTTTTTTTTTTTGTTACCCTATTGTTATTCCCTTTTTAACATCAGAATAAGCAAAACAGGAGATTACCTGGTGTGTTCTCCCTCGAGGGAAAATGCAGTCAAAATGGAAATGAGCAGCAGGCTGGCAGCACCTCCTCCTGCCCAGGGAGAGGTATCCCCAACTCCATGGCCAGGCTGAGCCCCTCCACCTGAATTCCTCTGCCCCCCCATTTCCCAGCACAGATCCAGTCCTCCACTGCCACCAGCAAGCCCACTGTCCAGGGAACAACGTCCCTGTCACCCCCCACACCTCTCGTCTGCTTCTTCACTGTCCCCGTTTTCTCCAAGGTCATTAGAAGCCGGCAGATGGTGTCTCAGTTGTGAGATGTCCTTTCTTTCACTCCCAGCCCAAGCTCTCAGTCCCAGTCCTGGCCACCACACCCTGCTGGAGCTTCTCCTGCCCCCGCTGTGCCCACAGGAGAGAAGGCACCTCTGTCAACCCTCCAACACAGGGGTTCAGACAGCTCCTTTCTGCCAAGCCCCGCATCCTGACACTAAATCCCTCCTGAAAGCCATCATTTGGAGAATCCTCTCCCACAGCTTCGTTAGCTTTCTGTGCAGTTCTCAAACTGTCTTGTTTGTCTTTGCTTCTCATTCGTTTCTGCGTAATTTCATCCCTCAACACATCTTTAATTAACAGTTCTGTGCTGATGACTCACAGATGCATCTTTCAGCTCCAGACACCTCTCCTTCAGTTCAACCCCCAAACCCAGGCACCCTCCCAGCCCTGGGGAGGCCTGTCCTGCAGGGCTGGGGACACTGGAGAGGTCCCTCTCTCCTTCCAGCCTCCCCACACCCTTCTCTCCATCACTGGAGTCAACATCCTGATCATACAAATAGCTCAGTCCCGTGGTTTGGCATCACCCTCAGCTGGGATGGCCTGGCTGCACCCACACCATGCCAGTTCTTTGGCCCAAGGACTGAAGATGCCCTCTCTGCTATTTCCTGGTAAACAAAATCCCATCTCCATAGTTATTAAATTCTTCTCTTTGGCTGTTCCATCTTCCTGCCATTCACATGCTGCCAGAAGATCCTGGGAAAGGTCACAGCCCCTGGTGTCACCTCAGTGTCTCCCTGCAAACCCTTTCTCTGCTTCCTCTTCCTCAAACCATAAACTGCTTTACCTCCTTCCTCTCTCCTGAAATGGGGTTTGTGGTTATCACAGAATCCCAAGATGGTTTGGGTTGGAAGGGACCTTAACACTCATCCCATTCCAGCCCCTGCCATGAGCAGGGACATCTTCCACTATCCCAGGTTGCCCCAACCTGGCCTTGAACACTTCCAGGGCTGAAGCATCCGTGGTTGTTCCCCTGGAGACCCCTGTGGGATGTGTGGCCTCCCCAGGACTGTTGGGGAAGAGCCTCATCCTGACACCCAAAGCAGTGACCGTGTGGGGAAGGAGCTCCAAGCCCTTCATCCCTGCGAGTACCAGCCCTGCCAGCCTTCAGGAGTGTGGCTGTGGGGACCATCAGCCAAGTTATCCCACAATTCTGGCTGTCACTATTCGCAGGGAGCAACGGAGAGAAGTTGCAGGCTCCAAGGCAACTCACTCATGACTCAAAATATTGTGTGGGGGTGGTGGGGGTGGTTTGAATTCACGTTGATCCCATGCAAGTAAAAGAAAAACTAAACTTTGGCAAATCATACATTTGGGAACCAGCATCCAAAACCAAATAGAATAAAAGATTATGTTCTTGGTGCAGCAGAGGAGGCTGACACAGAATGAAGAGATGCCAGAAAACGCAGGAAGAGATGAAAAGCGGCACTGGCTGGCGGAGGAGACTGGGAAGGAGAAGCAAGGAAAACTGAGAATGGCAAAAGGGAATCATGAATGATGCCTGTTTCTTGTAAAAACAAATTTTTTAAAAAAATCATCACTTCCAACCCATACAGATTTTGGACTCGGTGCTGTAAACAGGCTCAGGAACACAGCAGATGCCTTTTCCTGCGCTGCCCCCCCATCAGGAACCTGCGGCCCCCCGGGACCAGCACTGCCACGAGCAAATGATGGGAGAACAGATTGCCTGGTGCCAGCCTTCACCTTTCTCCAAGATGGGAACAATCAGGGACATTCGATTGTTAGAGTGAGAAAGCCATTAACGACATGTTGATGAACACGAAGTTAATTTTCCGATACATTTCCTACAAACTGTTTCTTTAGGAATTCTCCTCGGAGCCCAGAAAGCAGCTTGAAAGAGCTACTGTTAAATATTGACTGCTGCTCCGGGATCATTATGGAAAATGTGTTTTCCAGGGCATGTCGAGGGGGCTGGGCAGTTTCTGTCGGGAGAAACGCCTTTCCTACCCCGGCAAGGAGGAGGGGGAAGTGGGACACGCTGAAGCGGGCACTGCTCGGTTGGTGCTGGGTTTTTCCTCCCCCAAAACTCTCCAGCAAAGCCCAAGGGTAGCAGTTTCCTACGCTGGGTCAAGCAGAGAGTGGAAATTCAATAGGAAAATGGAAACATCTTTTACTGCACCACAGGGGAAAGCGAGAGCAGGGCAACCGGGAAGGGGAACGGTCCCGTGGAAAGGTGACTTTGGGACAAAAAGGTCACAGGGAGAGAGGAGGAAGGGAAATAAGGAACCCAACAGGGATTGCGGCAGCCACTGCTGGGCTCTCAGGGACCCGCATGGGACGGGAAAGAGGGGCTCCAGCCGGGACACCGGGAGAGAGATGCTCTCGGCACCGCTGCGGGCGGCAGAGCACGGCTGAGCACCATGCCACGGCAAATGCTTAAACAGCTCTTAAAGAGGAGCATCAGAAATGTACTCTGGGAGGGTGAGAAATTGAGTTTTAAGCCCCCAAAGCAGCGTCCGGCCGTGTCCGTGCCAGAGCCCTCCCCGGCTCCCGGAGCCGCTCCCGTTCCCAGCGGCGCGGCGTGGGTGGGATGGCTGAGCTCTCCCAGGGCCAGCATCCCAAAAGCGGGCTGTTTCTGGGAATTTGTACACATTCCCAGTATTGAAAACCCTTCCCAGTGCTGATACAGAATGGGGGGACTGAGCAGGGAGTAGAACAGAGCTAAGCCAAGTGCTCGTGGTGGGAAGCAGATGTTCTCCACACGGATCCAAGCACCCACGGAAAACGGGTACTTTGCATTTGTCTCCTTCTGAATGAGAAAGCACCAACTTCGCAACAAAGCCCATGGAGGAATAGCTCAGGAATAACGCGGTTTTCCACTCTAATTTGCGCTGTAGGCTGCAGTAACGTGCATTGTGCTGAGCGATTGCCAAGGCACTGATTTCCCAGGCTTCTTAAGCCCATAATAAAGAGCACATGCCAGGGGTTTCAGCGCCCGCAGGCAGTGGCAGAAGCGATTCCTCCTCGCTGGCTGAAGCTGTAGCAGCCAGAGCCCCGCACTTGTGCAGTGCAAGCCCCCGAGTGCGGATGTCTGCGGGGACGGCGGCCCTCGGAGGCAGCTCCCAGCCGGCAGCACGGAGAGAGCGGCTCCATCCTTCCAGCGACGGAGCAGCTCCTCGGGCCGGCAGTGCAGGACGGGAGGGACCGTCCCCACCCTTCCCAAAGCCAGCCCCGCCTGCCTGTGGGGGACAAGGGGCAGGACTTCTGCCTGGCTGCCTCCCATCAGAGCAAAAGCCTCAGAGTGCAGATGGACCCAGCCCGGCCACCGGCCCGAGGCCCACAGGAGCCACAGGAGCCTCAGGGGCATCCCACAGCTCCTCCGTGGACCTGCCTCCCCCCGCCACATCCCTGCAGTCCCGCTCCTCCTCACCCGGCTGCGCTGGGATCACCCCCGCCGCCAGAGCAGGTGGCTGTGCTTCCACACGGGAGAAACTCCGGATTTCTCTGCACACCCTGGGACCTCTTAGAGGCACGGGAAGGGGCTGCCCAGGGACGTTTGGAGTGCCCATCCCTGGAGGTGCCCGAGGAAGGGCTGGAGGTGGCACTCAGAGCTCTGGGCTGGGGACAAGGTGGGCATCGGGCACAGCTTGGACTCGATGACCGTGAAGGTCTTTTCCAGCCTCAGTGATTCTGTGATTCTTCTTCTTTTCCCCAAGGCTCCCACCCACTCACAAAATTCATTTTCATTTACAGCTCATGACCTGATCTTCAATTTTCCCCAACACAGAAATATTTGCAATCAAGGGTGGAGCAGAGACAAGGAACCCATGAACACCACCAGCTGAAACACTTCCCATTCTATCCATTTTTCAAATACTGATGGATACCAGCTACAGGACACCCTGTCCTTGTGCATCACTCACATCTACTTGGGTATGACATTTATTTTCATGTAATAAATGGTATGTGGAGGAGAGGGAACAACCAGATCCATTTTGTACTTTGGATTCCATTTTACTTAGAAGATTATCTAATACCACTATGAGTCCTTTTTAAAATAATCATACTTTTAAAAATGGAAAAATTCTCACTTTTTCCTTTAAAATTAAAATTCACTTATGATACACACTCAGCAGTGAAACAGCTTAATTTTGCTCATCATCATCAAGAAGCTTTTGAGTGACAGAGTCAAGTTAAAAAGCCCTGATTAGCACATGAAATGACATAAAAGTTCCAAACAAAAGCTGAGCTTCAGATCCCTCAAATACCTTGAATAAATAAAATGTTGGTGTTGGCAAAGCTTGTTTGTGGGATCCCCCTTTTCTCTTGGAGAAGCCTCAGATGTGGCTACACACCAGCCAGCAATAAAAACTGATCTGACCAAGTGGGAGGAGTGACCCTGCAGTGTCTCCTGTCCCCTCAGCCTGTCTCAAGACGATAATGCAAATAATTCCAACTATTTGTGAATAACCGGCCCAAGAGTCACCAGGGGCTGTCCTATCAACCTCTAAGCCCACCCTGCAGGCAGTGCTTCTCCCAAACACATCAGTCCCATATTCCTGGCGTACCTCAATACCCTCACTGTCCTCCAAACAACATTGTCTGAGAAATAAGACAAAATATTTTCAGACAAAACAGCAAAGTTCCAAATGGAAAGTCTGAGAGAAACCGGGAGAAAAAACCCACCACAGAACTGCTTCCCATGGCGTGGTGGGCAGCACTCTGCAGTGCCAGCACTGACTGCCCCGCGTCACACCGAGTGAGTGCTCACCCGCTGATCTCTGAAAGCCAAGCCTGGGGGGAAACAGCCAAATGAATTCAGAGAGGGGAAAAAAAGAGTGGTGGAAAAGCACCTTTTGCTCCTCTTGAGTCTTTCTGCAGGAACGCCACAAGCACAGCAGAGCAAAAGCAAAAGGGCCTCATTCAGATTTAAAGACAGTTAAAGTTCCTAATGGATTATCATACTTTAAAATAAAGCAGATCAGATGTGCTCAGCTGAGCTGCCTCCCCTGACACCCTGAGCTTTTAGACCTGGCCTCAGCCCATGCCCACTAAAACTCCATCAAATAATTACCAGCACTTTGGCTGGAGGCAGAGCTTTAACCTCAGAGTGCATAATTTGAGGAAAAATTCAAAATCCAGCTATGGCTTCTTACTTACTAAGGGCATTTTAATGGTCTGTGCTGCTGCCTCACACACTCCCACTCCAATGCCTCCTGGATATGGATGAGCCCACACCTGCAGAGCTCCAGAGCTGTGCCTCGGCTCCTCCCAGGGGGATTTGCACATTGGTGACACCCAAACCGGACCAAGAGAGGTCCTGGTGCCGTCAGGGTGGCTTTATTAGAAATGCCAGCTGGGTGTTGGCATTGCACCAGCCCGCAGCCGTGTCGGGAGCGCTGCATCGCAAGGACAGCTCTGACCCTGTGACATCCCCACGGTGGGACAGGGGAGCTCAGTGACCCTGGGCCCCCTCCTGCCCCTCAGAAAGCCAGGGCAGCCCCACACGGAGCTGCCTCCCGTGTGCTGCCGAAAAGGCCACTGGTTTTAAGGAGACATAGAATTCAGTCCCACTTTAATTTCAGCGTGTGGATCAAGTAATTGTTTGGATTTTAATATTGAGTCTATGTTTCACTGATTTGCATTTAAATGTGTTGTCAGAGAACTTCCAGAAGTCTTTAATAAGAAGGCCGATTTGCATTTTAATGTGCACTTAAAGAATTTGAAGAAGTCTTTTCATGTGAGCTGTGTTATCTGAGGAACGTTCACACTGGAGGGAGAATGAGAGATGCAAGTACAAGTCTAGCAAAACTGCTTCTGTGAGACAGCCCAGCCTTGTTGGACTTTGTTGAGGGAAAATAATCGTCTCCCTGCAGATGTGGTTTAAAGGGAGAGCTGGGAAGGGGTTGGGCTGGCTGAGGAGCAGCTATGGGGGGCTGAGCCCTCCCCCTGCCCAGGGCTCTGAGGGACCCTGGGCCTGGGGCAGAGCCCCTCAGAGGGGCCGGGGGCTCTGCAGGGCTCAGCTGGAGCTGGACAAATATCTCAGCTGGGTGACAGTGGCTCACTGGCACCTCCCTGCAAGGTGAGGGACAGGCAGCTTGTCTTCCCCAGCTCCTTTACCTTGGGCTTTCTCAGGGAGCATTTGTAGGTGCCTGCAGATTATCTTAACAGAAAATTGAATTTCTGCACTGCTCTTTGTGTTCCCATCTGAGCATCAAATGTGTTCAATCTGCAGAATAACTCGGCTGATCATGTAACAAAATCATAAAGTAATGAAACTTAAAGTTATAGAATATCCTGAGTTGGAAGGGACCCACAAGGATCTTTGAAGTCCAGCTCCTGGCCCCACACAGGACAACCACAAGAATGTGTCTCATATGTTTCCAGGTTATGCGAACAGGCACAGAACCTACTCTCTACAAAAAACCTCTCAAGTTCAGTTTATCTTGATAATAAACCAGGTCAAAAATCCTGGTGTAAATACCCAAAGCAGCCAAGAATGCCTATTCCAAGTAAGAGCAGAGTTCCACCCCTACCTTCCCTCCAAGCCAGCCTCCTCCGCCCCTTGGCCAGCGCTGCCCCCAGACCAAGGACTGCACCCAGAGCTGTGCCCCACGGGCAGTGGGCTGCAGGGAGGGCAGGGGCTGCTTCCCATCACACGTGGAGACAGGCTCGGCTCAAGCCACAAGTGGAGGGACCTGGAGACCCTCAGAAGGCTGAAATCAGCTCCTTTAGGCCCCAGCAGCTCTGGCAGTGCGGGGGGCTGCAGGAGCTCTGTCCTGCCACTAAAAAAACGCACGGCTGAGCCATCTATCAAAAATAATGACCTGGGGAAACAAAGCCATTTATTTTTAGAAGATGAATCCTTCCCTGTTCAGTTCATATAACTTCACTGTACCCAGTGACTCGGGCTGTGACTCTGTGTCCCCGGGGGTGCTGGCACTGGGGAGGCACCGCTGCCACCCTGCCCTGGCACTGCCGTGGAGCTGGGGAGGGACTGCAGAGCTCAGGGGTGGCCTCTGCACCCTCCCTGCCTGAGCCTGGACAAAATAGAGCTCAGTCCTGCCCTGTGCTCCCCAGGGCTGGCTGTGAGTTAAATCAGAGAATCAGTAAGGTTGGAAAGACCTCCAAGATCATCAAGCTCAACCTTTGATAAATCACAGAATGACAGAATATTCTGAATTGGAATTGACCCACAAGGATCATCAGGTCCAACCCTTAAGTGGATGGCCCATACAGGGATTGAGCCCAGAGCCTTGTCATTGCTGGCACCAAGCTCTGCCCAGCTGAGCCAATGCCAGTGGCTAAATGTAGAAATATAAAATATATATAAATATACTGAAATATATATGCACATGTCCAGCTGCTGCCAGGCACGGCTGCCCTCCCAGAGAGCTCTGACCAGCCCATTTCCCACAGTGCAGTCCAAAGTTTAAAAACTGCAATTAACCAAGAGGAGACATATGCAGGGAGGCAGCACAATAATTAGAGCAAAGCAAAGCGGGTACTTCAGAGTTTCCATTCCATAACACATAATTGGTACATAAGTGAGAATGTTTGTTTGTTTACTCAGAGCAGGGTCACCTACTGCTGTCACTGAACAAAGCTGTCACGGGGTTTAGATGGAATAGGCTTCTGCTGCTTAAGCCAATTATTTTCTCACCAGAGATCAGAGCATCAATAAAAACCAACAAATAAGCCAGTTCTGATCAGCTGAAGTATTGGTTATGTGGGATTATTATCGTATTTTTACTGCAATAAACAAACCCTGTGTCACATCCACATGGCACTGCCAGCTCCTGGGCTGTTCCCGAGCCTGGCCTGAGCTGAGCTTTGTCCCCATCCAGCTGCCCAGAGCCAAGGGCATGGAGAAGAAAACACAGTGACAAGACAGGTTTGTGTCATCCTGTATTTAACCAACAGTTCCAAAACCAAGGAGACCTTCCCTTGCTGTAGAAAACAGAACTATTGCTGGTGGCTTTGGGATGGTCACAGTGACACAGGTGTTATTTGGCATGTTGTTGTCAGGGTGTGCAACACACACCAACCCAAACTTCAGCTACGAAGGCTGAAAACTCAATAAAGGTCTCACTGAAATTATTTTAGCCCCACTGGTGGATGGGCTCAGCAATCTTGGTCCTGCTGCCACAGACAGGTTCATCCATTTTTCCTCAGGACCTCGTGGCTGGAACATATCAGCTCCAGGGGCCATGAGCGAGGGCTCATCACGTGGATTCAGCTCCTCTGGGGACATATGGGATGTGTCCCTGTCCTGCAGAAGGGGCCTGTTCTGTGTGAGGTTGTATCCAGGTGGACGTGTTCAGAACAGCTCAGTAAAGACGTGACTCCTGTTCATCCAAACAGCTCCTGGCAAACGGTGTCGTTACGAATTTATCCAGGCGGATGAGTCTCTGGAGCGGCTGTCCCAGAGCTGGCACAGAGCAGGAGAGCCCCGGCCGTGACAGAGCCACCGAGAGCGCTGCAGCACACACAGCCCAGAGCTCCCTGCTTGCATTTCCAGCTGGGAGGGCAAGGTTTGGATTGCACCTGCAGCCCCAGGGCTCCCCACAGCCCAGCTCCCTCCTGGCCCTGCTGGGAACGCAGGGACAGGCACAGGAACGTGTGGGCACAGCCCATGGAGAGGACATGGTGGGAACAGTCTTTTCTGAAAGGCTCTTGGAATATCCCTGACTTGGATCTTCTTTCTGCGTTGGGGCTGAGAGTGTGGCAGAAAGGGATCACCAGGCTCTGGCCATGCCCACTGCTCACAGCAGCACTAACAAATACAAGCCAAGGCCTTACACAAAGCCTGTTTAAAGGAAATACAATTTTTCCCCACAAAACATTCTTTAAGGTTTATCTTAATCTCTTCTTTTCAGTCACTGCATCCCTTGGGAATAAGCACATTAAACCACTGATGATCTGTATAAGCAAGGAAAGGCATTACAGTGCCATTATCAATACAAACCAGTTTAAAATCCTTCCAATATTTGGAGAAGAGCTACAGCACAGTTGCAAACAAAATCTCTGATCACTTTTTCAAACAATATTTAATCTGTCCTATAGCCATGGTCTGTAAAAGCTTCATCTGCAAACAAAAAATAGTGTGGGACTGAGGCTGTCACTCCAGCTGAGCAAACACTTTCCAGTGTCTCTGATATTTCACTTATTATTCCATTTACTTGACTCACAAAACATACTGATTATTATTCCTTGCAGTGGAGAAACCTGGCAGGGTCAGGCGCAGGAAATTTGGGTACAGGACAATCTCCCTGGCCCCAAGGTGATGGCCCATGTCACCAAACAGCACAGTGGACACTTGAAATTCAGTTTTGCTTTCTTTGGCAGACGTACTGACGCTGATTTCAGGCCTGGCTTGACTACGAGTCATGGAGATGGCAATGGAGATGGAGATGCGGTGACGCGTGGGAAGAGCTGTGTGGGACAAGAATGCCACGGACACGGCTGGCAGGGAGCGGGCAGGAGGGCGGAGTGCGTGCAGAGGGAATGTGGGAATGTCTGGGGAGGATGGAGCAGCCCAGTGCCAGCTCGGGAACAGCTCAGTGCGGGAGGAGAGGGCGAGCAGCACCCACGCCCTGTGCCGTGGGATGTCTCCGGGGAAAAGGAGCAGTGTGGGGGCGTACCCTGCTCCCTGCAGCATCCTGGGGGCAGCAGGCAGACCGAGGCTCCTCCAGCTTGGGGGTCTCCCGAGGGGTGGAGATATGGGATCAGCACTGGGGGAAGAGGGTAACCCCTCCCATCCCGCAGACCAGAGGGGCTCTGAGTTTGGAGACAAGGTTTCAAACACAGCATAAAGTGCAAGAAGTTAATATTTCAGAGCTCTCTAATCCCCTCGTTCAGAAGCAGCAACAGGAACTTCCAAATATTTCTGCTTGAGAGGCAGAAGGTGTGGGTGCTGGGCACAGGGAGCCGCTCCCACCATGCTCCTGCCAGGTACACAGAGCCAGACCCCGGCGTCTGAGGCAGGGAGGAGCTGCAGGATGTGATGGGAGTCGGTAGCTCTCGTTCACAGGACTGTAATGTTTGCCCATGAAATATTCATCACTCACCCTCGCTCCCCCAGCCCCCACTGGTACTGCAGCCTCGGAGCAGAGCAGTGGCGATGCAGCCCCTCGGTCCCTGCCCTTCCTGGCTGCTCTGAGGGAAACCAAATTAGCTCAGACACCTCTGGCTATGGCATGGCCTCCTCAGTCAATGTCATCTTATCCGGGATAATTATGGAAAATACTAATTATCAGAAATAGGTGGGAGGGTGACTTTTTGTGCTCCAGGGGATCCCAAAAGCCCTTGGTGCATCAGCATGGCTGCCCCAACGGGAGGGGACGTGCAAGCCCTGCGGGGACGAGGCAGCTCACAGCCTTTGGAGATGTGGTCCAGCACCCCTGAGCCTCCCTGCAGCTCTCAGCCAGCCCCACTGCACCCTCCAAAACCCTTCACATCTCCACCAGGCTCCCAGGAAGCAGAAAAAATGGCAAGCGAGAGCCCTGAGCAAGGGGGGGATCAGGGGTCCCTGGGTGCCTCCATCCCCTCAGCGCTGCATTCCCAGACCTGCTGCATTTGAAGAGTGGGAACGGAGCCATCAAAGCACCGTGGGCTTTAGCAGGGAGATCTGTGATTGTACATTTGCATGCGAGAGAGAGGATGAGTAATGGCAGCAGGCACGAGGGAGGAATAACTGAACCTGATTACCCCACACCTGCACTGCTGCCTTTGCCCTTGTCCATATGTTTGTGTGGGGGTTTGCGGGACCCTTCCGTGCAGCCGTGCTCCGGGACGGACACGGGAAATGCACCAAGGACAGGGAACAGACAAAGATTTATTTTTGCTGGCCCAGCCACTTGATCACAGTCAGGCCTCAGCGATACGTTCCTTGTTAGGAGTAAGCTGGGCAGACACTTCCTCAATGCTTTAACCCTTGGGAAATATTATTTTCCCCAATCTACAGATCTCAAACACCTCCAGCTTGTTTCAACCGCAGGGGGCTCTGGGACTCTCCTGCTCTCTGGATTGGGCTCTAAATTAAACACCAACACAAGCTGGCACCAGCTCCTTGTGACCAGCTGCACACAGCAAACCTCCTGCAAGAGGCAGCTCAGTGTGCCATGTCACACCTCACCCCTCCCAGGAGGTGCCACCAGCTGCAGCCCCAGCAGAGACGGAGCCAAAGCACAGCCAAGGCTGGCACATGCGGGACGTGCCTGAAACGGAGCTCCTGGGTCCCTCCCTGTGTGGCACGGGACAGGGGACCAGGCTGGCAAATGTACACAGGTGCTCTGTGCCAAACGCTGGGGCCTTTGCATGAAAATTACTGCTGTGGAGTGGGTGTAAAATATTCAGGTGGACATTAATAATTTGTAGCAGTAGATGTATTTTCTTTCTATAAAAAATTAAACAAGCTTATAAATTATGACAAAAATACAACCCCGTGTTTCATGACCGGGTTAGATAATCACATCCTTACGGGCATGAAAGTGGGGCCAGTCTGGGTTTATTCCAGTGCAACCAAGACCAGGAACCTGCCCTGCCTTCTTCACTCCCCCCAGGTGTGCAAGCCTTGCCTCGGGGCGCAGAGTCATGGGAGGTTTGGAAGCCAGTGCTGCTGCCCCATGAGCCTGCTGCAGGGCCTACCTGCCCTGGGCACAGGGACAGTTTTTCCAGAGGAGGTTGGGCTGAGCACATGGGAACAGTAAATAAAATATAGAGAGAGGAGTTTAAGGCAGAAATTGGGGTGTTTCAATCTGCCACTCCATGGAAAAGAGATTCTGAGACTTGTACATATGCACAGACACAAACACACACAGGGAAAGAAGAAATGACAAGCAGAGCAGTAACAACAATAGTCAGAGAGTAATTTGTTCTTAACCTGTTCAAAATAAAAATAACTGTTGTACAAGTTCACTCCTTGGACCATCTGCATCTCATAAGCATAAGTTAAAATCCTGACACCATCTGTTCCATTGGAATTTTAATGCCTCACCGATATGCCAGCTCCCAATCCTGCAGCAAGGACAGCAGCCCCCTCACTTCCCAACCCACCTGCTGGGGCTGGGCTTTACTGAGAGGGGAACGAGCTGGAGCCGGCTCAGGGCAAAGCAAACCAGGGGCTTCTCCTCCCTGGAATGGGGGAAGCAGCCCCAGGCCACCAGCAGCACCCAGGGAGCCCTCACAGCCCCGATGGAAATCTGGGCAGGACATCTCAACAGTAAAATATAAACAGAAAAACATCCCCTGGGCTCTCATGGAATATATTTTGTTCTCCACAGCAGCACCCATTTGCCATCCTGCAGAGTCAGCAGCACATGCAGCCCTTCCAGAAGAGGGATCAGCCCTTCCAGAGCAGAGCTCAGCCCTTCCAAAGGGGATCTGTCACCACCGTGGTGAAGGTCCAGTGCCCTGGCCCCACCCTGTCCCTGTGCTGGCATGGGGGCGGCTCTGAGTGTCTGGTCCCTCTTCTCCTCTGCCTGGCACCAGCCACCCTCACCTCCCTGACTCTGTTTGTGGTGACAAAGAGATGCTGAGATCCCAGCCAGAGCTAGAGTGGCTGGTATTGTGAAATCAGGTATAAGTTTGGATTCAATGGCAAAAAATGTCCTGTGAAGTGTCTAAAAAAACCTACTTTGCTAAATTAGCCTAGCAAGATTTATCCCATCTTTTAATTAATGACTACTAGAGAGGCTGTTGAAAGTCTTTGCATATTTTTTATTGGTCCTAGTGGGAAGAAATCCATCTTAGAATGGAAATTAATATAATATCTGCATGGCCTTCTTCAGTGATTTTTTTTTGCTTAGCAATACTGTAGAGTTACAAACCATACATCATGTCCTGTGCTGCTCAGAATCAATTTCTTCACAGAGGAAAACCAGAAATGTGCTCCCTCACCACTGCAGGATATAAAGTGAATGAAGCTGAGGGAGGGAAGAAAGGCAAAACACAACCAAGCAAGTAAATCTTACAGACGTAGCCCATATCCATTTTTTCCTGATCAATGGAACTATGTAGGCATGTTCACAAAATTTAATTAAGTTCTGTTCCCCAAGAAATCTATGTGCAATGTTTCCCTGCAATTATTTATTTACTATCTGCCATGTAGCTTTTAGCTTTCCTCGGGAGAATGCTGGATTTCCACTGCATTTCCATCAGCAGAGCCTGCTTCCAAAGGGTTTGGGGGAGGGTTTGCTCTTCCCTCACAGTCTGTGGGTTCACTGTCTTCTTGCAAAGAAAATCTGTGAATTTTCTTCAGTATCATGGAGTCACAGAGCCATGGAATGGTTTGGGCTGGAAGGGACCTTAAAGCCCATCCAGTGCCTGCCATGCCATGGGCAGGTACTGGAAGGGCCCAGTTGGGTCTCCCTGAAGCCTCTCTGCTCCAGGCTGGAATTCTGATGGTGTTTGTACCAAAGCCATGAGCAAAAGCTGGAAAAGCAAAGTTCAAACGAAGTCCAGGCTGCTCTGCTGCCAGCAGCCAGGGACGCTGTGGGAGCCAGGGCTGCTGCCTGCCTGCATCCAGGCTTGGTTTGATCCCGAGTCTGTTGTTGCTGGATATGCAAACTCAGGGCCCTGTGCTCCTGCAGTGAATTTGTTTGGGCCTGGCACAGCATGCAACAGGCACTCACAGGGATGGGAGCCACCCCAGGGACGGGAACAGAGCAGCCTCAGCCAGCCCTGAATCCCTCGGTTTATCTGTTGGAACCAAAGAGGCTGTGGAGATGCTGAGGGAGAGGTGGGCAAATCTGTCATCCTCCCACATGAGCAGGGCCTGGCTGCCAACGTGCCACCTGCCTCGTTCCAGCCTGCCTGGGACACGTGGGCTGCTGCTGGAGGGAAGGGATGCAATTATTAACAGTTTCAAATGGATCAGCTCCAGTCCTTTGAGTTTCAGCACAGGAAAGATTTTTTTGACTTCTTAAACCCAGAAAACTTGTATAAAGTGAACACTGATGCTTCCTAGCAAGTCAAGTATTTTTAAGATTTAGAAATGGAAATAAGATGGAGCAGGGTTGGATCCTCCCCATCAGTGACCTCCACTAGATCTGGGAACTGGGCTTTCCCCAGCACTGGAGATGTCATTGAGTTGTGAAAACTCTTCCCTCAGACCAAGACAAGCTTTTCAATCCCCCTGCAAGAAATGGTACCTCTTGACTTCTGCCTTCACCTACAGGACTCTAAAGCAGCAGATTCTTTAATCAAGTCTTTACCAGTGAAAGCATTTTTATCAGCATCCTTATTTAAATACTCTTTTGTCTATGCAAGGGAAGGCACAGAAGGTTTCTGTCTGCAGACTCTGCTCTGAGGGAAGGCAATGATTTAATCCTCACGTAATACAAGTGCATTGACTTGAGAGAATAGAGGGTTTGTTCTCTTGAATGCTCACAAATTAATGAAATCAAGAATACCTGGAAACCGCTTTTCTCCCAGCTAGAAAGGAGAGGTTTTGCATCCTGGTGACTGTGGCTCTGCCAGGGAGAGTGAAACCACCCACGCCTGCTCGTGGGCTGGGTTAAACAGTGCCCCGGGGAGTCTCCTCAGGCCCTGGGTACAAAACCTCTCTAGCCACGAGGCTGTGGCTCAAGAGGGGATGGCAGGATTGAGACAACGTCACTGTGTCCAGTGCTGCAGGAGCAGCAGAGGGGTCAGAGAGAGCACTGGGGTTAAAGCAGGAGCAGGGCAGTGCCCATCCCCCTGTGCTGGCACTGCTGAGGCACCCCCAGTGCTGTGCCCAGCTCTGGCCCTGCCGGCTGGAGCGTGTCCAGGGCAGGGAACGGAGCTGGGGGAGGGTCTGGAGCCCCAGGAGCGGCTGAGGGAGCTGGAAAGGGGCTCAGGCTGGAGCAAAGGAGGCTCAGGGGGGACCTTGTGGCTCTGCACAAGTCCCTGACAGGAGGGGGGAGGGAACAGGGACAGGAGGAGAGGGAACGGCCTCAGGCTGGGCCAGGGCAGGCTCAGGGTGGACAGCAGCAGGAATTTCCCCATGGAAAGGGTGCTCAGGCCTTGGCAGGGGCTGCGCAGGGAGGTTTGGAGTGCCCATCCCTGGAGGTGTCCAAGGAAGGGCTGGAGGTGGCACTCAGAGCTCCGGGCTGGGGACAAGGTGGGGATGGGGCACAGCTTGGACTCGATGGGCTGGGAGGGCTTTTCCAACCTCAGGGATCCTGGGATTCTGTGAGTGTGTGACAGTGTGTCACGGTCTAACTCCTGAGACAGAAGGAACCCAACTTCCAAGAAGTTTTCAGCAACATTTTTCTGACAGTGACCTCTCAAGGAAGCCCAGCCACACTTAACTAAAGCACATTAAATATATTCCCCGTGTCACAAGGAGAGATTTTCCATGGCAGCCTTTCCAATTAGCCAGCCCCCATGGGAGCACACACTGCCAGGGCCAGCAGCAGCACAGCTGCACAAATGCTGGGCCAGGTCTGCTCTGGGGGAGCTGGTGCAGCTCTGCTGGGCTCAGCACATCTCCTGCCATTAACCTGAGCTCCTCAGAGCTATTCTTCTGCCTATAAATACAGCCTCAACAAGAAAGGGCATAAATAATATAATAAATGGCATTATTTATGCATAAAAATCATGTTACCACTGACCACCACTGGACCATTAATTCAGAAGCAGAATTCCCTCTGTAATTCCGCAGGAGGACAGTGGTCATTTATTTTCCCCGCAATTACGCTGCAATATCAAACCAAAGGAAAAAGCACCAGGCAGCCTCTGGAGTCCCAATTCCCTGCACTGACTGATGATCAGGAGAGAAAACCAAAGAAAACCAAAGCCAACATACTTTTAGAACAAGCAGTAACTCCTCAATTTCCTTGTTATTGATTTTGGCACGTTAGAACAAGGGGGTTTGAGACCTTCAGTGAGGCACCTCAGTGTTTCCCCTACACTCACCTGCCACATGACAACACACTGAGGCAATGGCATTGGGAGAGAGAATTCTGTTCCAGCTGTCTATGAAAGCCCCATCATGGATCCTGGTGGTACATTTAGTGTCAGTGGTGGTCAAAAAGCACATTTTTATAGAAGCATCAAATGGCAGATTTGCAATAAGCCATGTTCATCTCCCTGCCTCAGGATCAGCCTCTGAGATCCTGTGTGGGACCAGTGCTGGACTCGCCCACACCAGTGAAAGCTCTGAGCTTCCAGTGACATTCCCCTTGTAGGAGCACAAACACTTTCCCGAGCTCTCTGGTGGTGTGGTCTTTGCTCAAGCTTTGCTTGGAGTTTTTGGCTTTGAAAATATTTAAAGTGCAAAATTCAGTCAAAATCAGCATGTTCCACTGGGTTCTATTTCAGCCTGATTTAATGCCACTGTAAAAATACACTCTGATTCAGTTTGATGGAAATTCAATCTGAAGTCTTGAAATGAGTCTCCTCCAAAATATGCAGACAGGTTTTTTTTCTCTAAACTTGACTTTGAGGCCCTGGCCAAAGGCTGAAGCCAGGAGCGCAGTGCTGGGTCTGTTCCCAGCTGCAGCCCCTGCTCAGATCCAGGGTGGGAGCATCCCTCAGACTGCTGCTCCCTCCAGACTGTTCCAGGAACATGCACCAAAGCTCAGGATCATTCTCCTTGGAATTTAGTGTTTGGGGATGTTGTACTCACTTTCCAACACACTCCAGAGCCCTGTGCTGGAGCACAGCTCTGGAGATATTCCAAGGTGGATTTAAAGGAGTTTATTTTCAAGGTTTTCATAGAATCATAGAATGTCCTGAGTTGGAAGGGATCCACGAGGATCATCCAAAGTCCAGCTCCTGGCCCTGCAGAGGATAACCCCAAGAATCCCACCATGAGTCATAAATGTAGGAATTGTACCAAAAAAATTCTCCCAACAAACAAAAAGCCCCTAAACCCCACCAAATCAGGCGAGTCCTTTCTACAGAACTGCTCAGAACATCCCTGATGGAAGGATTTCCATCCAATCCCGTGCTTTATCAAAGCCAAGGAGTTTCACTGACACGCGGGATACCCACAAACTTTGTGAGCAGGAATGATGTGATTCCACTGATCTGAGAGACAGTAAACTGAGAGGGATTTAAAGGAGAAGTTCCAAGCTGCTGGATCCATCCTGCTGCTGCTGGATGCCCCGTGGTCCCAGGGCCGAGGCAGCCCTGGCTCTGAGCAGCATCGTGGCAGCAGCAGGGGCATCGCAGCAGCAGCATTTCCAGAATGGATTGCAAACCAGGATGGCCACAGTTCTCTCCACTTTGTTTCTGGTAGAGGAATCTTTTAGCTGCCCTAACAGCTAATCAATGAGCTCCTGGAAATCGTTAATCACGTCGTTAGGAGATTCAGAGGCAGCGCAGGGAAATTTGTAACGTAAGTGATGTATGAACAGCTCCTGGATGGGAAGGACATAAGTGAGAGTCGATAGAGAGGGGTCACCAGGGTCACCCTCCAACTGACCAATTTACATTTATGGGCATTTCCACACAGCTTGGAGCAGCTACTGAAATGCAAAGCAATTCTAACAACTCCAGACTTCTCCCTCTCCTTCAGACATTATTAGACAGCTAACTTGGCAAGCTGCTTTGGGAGAACTGAGGAAAACAGCCCACCCAGGACTCTGCTGGGCATTCTCTATTTCATTTACTCAGCCCCTGCTATCAGAGACAAAGCCAAGGGACAATCACTCCAAGGAACATTCGTTCTAAGGGACATTTGTTCCAGAAGTCATAGAATCATAGAGCCATGGAATGGTTTGAGTTGTAAGTCCTGTCACTCCATGCCCTGGTAAAAAGTCCCTCTCCATAAGTCCAGAGCTGCTGGGAAGGAGTCAGTCAGGACCATGAGCCTGGATAATGCCAGGCTCCTGCACTGAGCCAGGGAAGGGACACTTCACCTCAGGCACTGAGCTTTTATAGCACACCTGAGTCCTCAGAGTGGCTCCGGATGAACCCAGGAGGCATTCCAGGTGTTCAGCACTTCCCAAATCATCCAAACACCACCCTCCCGTACTCCATCACATCTGGAGCTTGAGCTCCACTGTTCCTTAAGCACTGGAAGCAGCATTAGGAGGCCCAATAATGGCAGCAATGTTCGAGTGCATTCCAGAATTAACTTGAGTAGTCTGAAAGTAGCAGGGGAATCTCTGCCACAGGATTCTTGGGTTTGGCCAGCTCAGGCAGCATTACCCCTCAGTGACAATTGAAGTGATTCCACCAAGTCTAAAGCACTTTAGTCTAATTTTCTTCCTTCACAAAAAATACAATTTTGAACAAGAAAGATCAAAGAAAAAAGGGTTCTTCTTTCTGCGTGCAAAGATGTAATTTAGATTTTGCTTCATGTCTCTATATTTATTGTACATTAGCCTTGAACTTGAAAAGCCGGAAAAAAAAAAAAGGGAAGAAACTGAGAAAATATTGTGGTTACAAAATTAAACAAATCCAGGATGGCTGGACAGAAAAAACCCGACCTGCTGCAAGGAAGTGTTTGTCTGTGTGCACAATATGTTGCTGGTATTTATTGAATGGCAAATCTTGTGTTATGTTTTCTTATTTACACTCCTTCACTCTTTCTGATTCTGTTTTCCTGAGATCCACAGCTACATTTCAACAAACTTTGGAAAAGGCCAGACCTCACCAGGCTGAAGGGAGCTGCAAGAAGGGGCTGGTGGGAGCCATCCCTCAGGCCCAGCCCAGGGACACGGAGCCACCTCCATGTGGGATTCTGCCATCTCAGGGCAGCAGAGCAGGCACATCCCCTCCCTGATCTGCTTTCATCACAGCAAACCCCGCTCAGCTCCTGAAATGGGGCTCTGGGACCTCGTGTGCTGCTCCTGGCAAACAGCCAGCTCAAGGCTGCACTTTCAAATACATTGATATTTTCCCCTAAATGCCAGCCCTCCCTGGTCAATCCTTTAGTCATTACGGTCTTTTTCTGGATCACAGAGAAGCAGCAGCACTGCAAGTGCCACAGGGAGGCCGTGCTTCCAGTCGAGCCTGTGCCCACGGCCAGGCCCTGGTTCCACCCAGCCCCCGGCACCCTGCCCTCCTGGCAGCTTGGGAAGAGAGGGAAAACACAAACTCCAGGCCACAGCCCGCTCAACACCTCTGCAGGCAGTGCTGATTTATGTCCTCAGCCACAAAGCCCCTTCCTTCCCCCACAGAGACAGGCACAGGCACGGGACAGAGGGACAAGGCTTGTCCTTGCCTGGCTGCCCCGCAGCTGCTGTGGCAGAGGGAGGGCTCCCATCCCCACGAGGTGCTTGGAGCAGGAGGAACAGCTCTGTACAGTCCTGCTCACATCTGCCAGAAACATCGCAGGCCATAAAGATCGTACCCAAGGGGTCAGCAGGTAACGAGCTGTCAGTGAATACTGGGCAGAGACAAAGGCCAGGAGCCCAAGCTGTCCTTGCTGGTTCCTCAACATCACTTTCCATGTACTGTTAGAGCGACCTCTGAGCCCTAAATCCAACCTACTCATTAATCAGGTTTTGCTTTGCTTACTCACTGAGCAGCAGATTCTTGGCCTAATCTGACAATCAGATTTGACACAACTGGTTTCCAATAAATAACAGCATTTCTTATCTGTGGAGTAACTCTAATCAACAACTCTGCAGGTTTTTCAGTCTGCCCTGACAAATTGGGAGAGCAAAAAAGCTCGGAGCAAGGTCCTTCAGCCATGAACATGCTGACAGACCTGGCTGACTGCAGCCCACCACCTGCAGATGATCATCCTGGTGAGAGGGTTTGCTTTGGCAAGAGGGACCAGAGGCATCAATGATGACAATAATTACCTGGAAACAGAAACATCTCCTGTCAGCGGGGAAGAAGCTTGCATTATTCATTGGATTAGACTTCATTTTGCTCACTTTGCGGTCATTTTGATCTTCACTGATTTAAAACCAGACAGAAGCAGCTACTGGATCATGTGACAGTACCAGTTTAAAGAGAACTGGGTGATGTTCCTCTCCCCCATCTTGCCCGTTTGACAGCACAGCTGTGGGTGTCACTGTGCAAAGAGTGCTCCATTTTGTGAGTCAAATTTCTGCCACACAATGAATTTATGAGTCAGTGGCAGGCACATCAGTATGGGATCCTTTAGCTAAGTCACACATGCATAGCGACAGGCCCCAGCTGGCTGCAGCAATCCCAAATGGATCCTCTTGTATAACAGACACCAGGATTATCCCAGGGAATCGTGTCCAATGGATGGGCATCAGGGAATATCACCAGACATTTCTCCTTCCTCCTGCACATCCCCACCCAAGAGGATTCATCTGTTTATCCCAGGATACTCTGAAACCTACTTGACAAATGTCTCTGCACACCAGTCTCCTGCCAGCAGCTGCAAGGCACACCCAGCCAGCTCCTTCTGTACAGAGCAAGGTGAGGCCCCAGCATTCACAGGGCCCCTGGAGCGAGCAGAGCCAGCACAGGTTCCTGCAGGAGCAGGGGCTTGGTGTGACACAGGGGAGACAAGATGTCCCCTTTGTACTGTGAGTGGCTCAGAGAGCCCATTGCACTGTCAGCCCTTCTCAGAGAGAAGGGACACGTCTTCGGGGTGTTGTGGCAATAGCCATGTGGAAATGGGGCTGACAGGCAGTTTTATCCCATGCCATGCCATGCCATGCCATGCCATGCCATGCCATGCCATGCCATGCCATCCCTGGCCGTGTCACTGAGCTCCCAGCTGCCCCACAGGCACAGGCACACACATCCTGCTGTGTCACAGCACTGCTGTCCGAAGCCCAGCGTTCTCCCTTCCCACCCTGATGTTCTGCTCTCCTGGCAATGCCAGCAGCCACGTGCAGGGTGTTACCCACAGTGCTGGCAGAGCTGTGGGACTGGAAGGAGGCAGAGAGTGCTGATCTGTGGGTTATGGTGGAGAGGAGCACGGTGCTGCCGTGGCCCAGGAACAGGGCCAGGCTATGGAGGACTGAGCCAGCTCAGCTGCTGTCACACCCCCTGCCCCAGCACCATGGTCAACAGATGTTCAAGTGCACACTTTCAGTTCATCACATTGTAAAGACTGAAAACAGGTGAAAATGAAGACCCAAGCACGGGCTATTCACCTTCTTCTAAAATGAGAGGGTTTAGAGAAGAGGTTTCACTTTATCATTAAAGCAATGGTGGGGAGAACCCACAAAATGGTTCCAGTCAGAAATCCAGCCAGTAGAAAATCTGAGGAAATGTCTTTGCTATAGCAGAAACTGCAGGGAAAGGAAATGCTTGAGCAGACCCCCAGCTCTCACCCCCCCTCACCTCCTGTGAGCAGGAGCTCGGCAGTGCTCTGTGTCCACCCCTACAGGAGCTGTGTGTCACAGAACTGTTCAGGGCTGGCTCCGCTGGCCCATCCCAGCCTGTCTCCAGCCCCTGCTGTGCCTCGGCCCACTTGGGGCTGGCTGGAGCCCAGCTGTGCCCCTGTTGTCTCCATGCCTGGCCAGCCTCTCCTCAGCAAACAGGTCTGGGCTGGCTGTGCCAGGCACATCCTGCAGGGCTGCGTTTTGGGAAACCCTCTTCCACAGGGAACACACACTGATCTACACACACCCTTAACAGCACCAAAATCGGACCACGGGGACAAAAGGCCAGGCAAGATTGATGGTGCAGTGCTTCACCAGCACACGCTGTACCCGTGTGAGAGCTGCTCGGCTCACACCCCCTCCAGTCCATCTGAGCCACTTTCAGATGGATTTGCACATGAAAAATGTTCTTTATCTTCGTGCCAACCACAGGCATTTACCTTCCCAGTGCTATTTGGAGCATACAATATATTGGGTGTATCGAAACACCATTCCTCCCTGTATTCTTCCTTCTTTGGAACTAATCATCCTTTTCCAGCTGGGAAGATTCCCTCCAACAGGCCTTCCACAGGAGTTCCTGAGCGGCCCTGCAAAGACCACCTCTGCCTCTGCCTCCCCAGTTGTATTAAACACCTCCCAGGTTCAGGCCCATTAACCTGCTCACAGCAGCTTGACAGATTAATGCTTACATAGGCACAGTTGGCAGCATCTAAACAAATAATTATGGCTAAGCAGCTGCAGAGGAGATGCCATGTTCCACTGCAAAGCCAGATGTCAATTTTATTGGTCCTCAAAATTTCAAATGAAATGGCTTTGGGACAATTGGAATGAAATTATTTCAGGAGATTTGGAGAGGGAATTCTTTTGCTCCAGGTGAATTCTGGAGCCTGCTGTCAGGTGCATCAGCTGCAGCCAGCCCCAAGTTTGGGGCCAGGGAATATCTACAGCCGGAGCTCCAGCACAGCAGCAGCAGCACCGGGCAGAACTGAACCACTGGACAAGAGTGGTTGGGACAAGAAAGAGTCATCTGGCACCACGGCTTTGGCTTTTACCTGGGGAAGGACCCTCTGAAAAATCCATCTCTGAAACTGTACCAGTGTCAAAACCCCACAAAACAGATCAGAGCCAAATCCAAAGCCTGCTGAACTGGATAGGAATCTTTCCAGGAACTTTAATTGGATTTAACTGATGAGAGAAGATTTTGTGACACCTGCTATGGACTTTCATTCTCCAGAATTTCTAAGGTACCTCTCCTCTTGGTCCCTACCCTGGCAGTAGTGATGTGGGAGCAGTGGGCAATCCTTGAAGGTAAAAATTTGAGAAATATGAAAATCAGGAGTCTGTGTTTGCTAATTCAGTAAAAACCCACATTCATCCTCTCTTCAATTAGCAGAGGTGATTGTGCCTATAAAGAACTTACATTTTTTCCTTATTTTAAATATAAATGCCAGCACAATTTGTTCTAATCCATTCCTTTAACTACATTAATTCTCCCCCCAGAACTTGTACAAGACACTGTAATTTCAAGCAGAAGCTTCTTAATAACACGAATCATCTATCCCTGTTGGAATATAAGCGGATCCATGACCTTAGAACTATTTTGCTAAGAAATCCAGCTCGAAAACTAATTTTAAGTAAATCTACAGATGTCAAAAACCCAGATGGCTTTTCAGGATGCTAACTTAAGCTTCATTGCATAAGCAGATTAGGGCTGCCTGTTGAGCCCCACACAAGAGTAGATGGCGCTGAATCCACGGAATTACACCCGAACTGTTCACTTCCTGATACATCTTCCATCGAAAACTTTTGTCAGCTCCCCACGCCAGGAGCCTGCTCACTGTGAGCACCACACCCAGGGCGGCAGCTCTGCTGGCCAAGCGTTAGCCCTCTATCCCTCTATCCCTCTATCCCTCTATCCCTCTGTCCCTCTATCCTAAGGCCACCGGCCAAAGCAGCAGCTGGCCACAGCTGATGGATGGGGCAATTGTTCCATCCTTCATCCTCCTCAAATGAAAATGGAGGAAAACAGCCTCATGAGCCTCTCAAATGTTTCAGCACAGCAGTTGTGGAATGATTTTCTGATACAGACTCACAGGGTCCAGATTACCCTGGTGTTACCATTGGTAACCAGCCTGTACCTGGGTATCAGCTCAGAAGTTAATGAGCCCTTGAGCACTCGCAGCTCAAACCAGCGGAGCAGTGGATCCGATGTGACGGCAGGAAGCAGGGCACACACTTCTCCTGGGGAGGACACTCGGTTTTCCACGGGCATGTTGTGTAACAAGGCAGAGCCCCTGGCCCTCTCTGCTCTGAGCCCCCATTCCAGAGCACAGCAGCTGCCTCTGAGAGGGCCCCGCTGAAATGCGGCCAGAGGGATGGAATTGTGTTTTCCCTTCCCTGCGTGGAAGCATGTCAGGGCTGCTGACAGATGGCTTGGCTGCTTGTGCCTGATGATTATCAAGCCGCTATTACCTTTGCAAAGTGAATCCCAGTCGAAGGTTTTCTGTAATGAATTCCACAGTGTTTGCACCCTCGTTTTGAGTCCCACACGTCCCGGGAATCGTGCAAGGCACTCGGGTGCTGATTTACAGCGCCAGAGGCACCGCGTCCTCCAGGCACGGGCACGGCGCTTTCGGCAGTCTGTGCTGCCACCTAGCCAGGCCCGACCCGCCGGGCTCAGCCCCGCTTTACCTCCGCAGCTCACAAGGAAATGCATCCCCCCGCATCTAAACGCAGCCTCCGCCCGCGGCAGGCGCGGGGAGACGGGCGCTCGCCGCGCTGCGGGAATGCACGGGCAGCGGCAGGGAGCAGCCGCAGCACGGGGTCCCAGTGCCCCCCACACGCCTGGTACTTACGGTAGAAGACGTATTCGGTGTAGCTGGACCAGACTTTGTCGTCTGTGTACTGGTTGACGAAGGAAGCCGTCACCGAGGAGTTACAGGCCACCATGTGGAATCCACACTCGGACAACATGTCAAAAGCCCTCTCCAGGTGCTTGAACTTGAGATAAAACCTGGAGGTGTACCTTTCTGGAGCCCTGTCTGGGTCTCTGCTTTCATTCAAACTTTCTCCAAAAACCTCTTTGACCAAAGAAATCCTTCCACAAACCAAAATCCTTGGGACCCTCCTGAATTTGGCATCTGCTTGGCTCTCCCTGCCAATAGTGCACGAGCCACGGTAGCCGATGGTGATGAATCCCCACTTGCGATCCGGCGGTAGGAGCGATGGGGGGCATATTCTCGTGTCACTGCCTTGGGACGCCTCTTCGTAGTCACTGTGGCAATAATCATCAGGGCTTTGCTTGTTGTCGTCGGGAGTCAGGAGCTTGACCAAGTCCGGGAGCTGGAAGTACTCAGCCTCCCTCTTGAGCCTTCCCTTCTCTGGGAAGTGGTCAGGCAGAACCACTTGCTTGTCCCTGAGATAGTCCAGAATATAGCGGAAAAGGAAACCATCTCTGTCGATGAAGAATCTTCCCTTGGAGTCCTTGGCCAGATCGTTGGCTGTGTCTCTCTTTGGGGTGAACATTTTCCAGAGCAGGGAGTGAGGGGTGCCAACCAAGGTGGAATGGCGAGTGAAGTAAACCTGGCCACCCACGTTGAGCTCCACCACCTCAGGGAAGGAGTGCAGCCCCGTCCCCTGCTCCCGAGGAGGAAGGTAAGTCCTGCAGTTGCCACTTAGAGCCATTGTAGTTTAAACTGGAAATCAGCAGCACGGAGCAGCAGGACTATCAATCACATCAGAGGGTAGAATAAGGCTCCCAACATTAAGGGGAAACAAGGGGGAAAGGAGCAGTGAGAAAATAAAAATAGCCAAAAGGTTTGTTTAAAAAAAAATCTGAATTGTCCATGAGTGACAGTGTGGCAGAAGTGGTTTATACACTGAGCCACAAAGGCTGGAGAGAAATCACCTCATGAAATGCAATCACATCATTAGATCTTCCAACAAAGCCATCAAAATCAAGGTCAAGCCAAGCCAAGCCAAGTCATTCGCAGGTCTCTGAAAAGAGAAAACAAAATAAGGAACAAATTACTCTTCTAAGCATCACAGCTGCTGCAACAGAGCAAAGCAGAGCAGTTTGTAGAGCCAAGCTAAATCTGCTAAATAGGTCTCTGTTTTTTGGCAAGTTCTACGCTTCTATTTCACAAGTATTCATCAATGGAAGGGCTACATATGACTCCACTGTTTAAAACAAACTGCACACTTCATCTTTAAAGAAACATCTAAATTAGACATGCACGTGAGGGAACAAGAACAGGGAGTCTTACCTTGGTTACAATTAATGCATAGCTCTTGTAAAGAAAACCAAACTGTCAAGACACTCAGAACACACATACAGGCACACAGGGTCCGGGTAGTGTGAATCCGATCCCAGCAAGGGACAGCAAAGGCAAGAGAAGTGCTCTTAGCAGCATCCACGGAGGTCTCAAGTGTTAAACTGAGTCACTAGGAAGTTAACCGTGGCGGGTGACGAGGAAATCAGTACATACAGCACGGCGGAGGAATATAAATAAATAAACAAACAAATAAATAAATAAATTCCGAGTGGATGCGCTGGGCTGGGGGAGCGGGAGGGCAGCGGGGGCGCGTCCGCCGGCCCCAATGACTTGCAGAAAGCCCGCAGCCTGCGCTAGGCACTGCCGGGCTCCGGCGGCTCCCGCGGCGGCAGCGCGGCCGGCGGCTCCCCCATGGCCCGCCGGGACCGCCGGCACCGCCGGGGCCGCCCCGCGCTGCGCTGCGCTCCGCCCCGCTGCGCGCTCCGGGCTCCGCTCAGCGGCGCGGGGTCGGCAGCGCGGAGGACGCCGCCGATTGCATCATCTTAAAGGAGTCGGGCCGGGATGGGCGCCCGCGTCCCGCACCGGCACCGGGCAGCGCCGCGAACGGGCACAGCCGGGCACAGCCGGGCACAGCGGGACACGGGCACAGCCGGGCACAGCCGGGCACAGCCGGGCACAGCCGGGCACAGCCGGGCAGCGCGGCAGCACCGCGGGCAGCAGCAGCACCGCGGACAGCGCCGGTCACCGTCTCGCCGGGTCGGCAGCCGGCGGGGCCGGGCAGCGCTGCCGCCCGCTCCTCTCGAGTTGCGGTGAAGTCCCTCCCGCTCCGTCCCCTCGGCCGGCAGCGCCCGTCCCCTGCCCGCCCGCAACGTGCCTGTCCCGGCTCCGCGGGGTCTCAGCCGGCGATGCGGGCGGGCAGCGCGGGGGCTCCCGGTGCGCGCGGCCGCGGCTGCCGGGCAGGACCGGGGTCCGCTCCCGCTGCCGCCGCTCCTCATCTCCCCGGAGCCGGCAGGGAGGGGACCCGCCGCGGGGCGCGGGAGGGAGGAGGAGGGACCGGGGGCGGCTCCGGCGGTGCGGAGGACCCGCTTTGCTTGTGGGTCTCTAAGGGGGAAAAGCCGCGGGCGCGCCGGTACCGCCACCTCGTGTCCGTCCCTGCTGCTCGGCCCGGGCGCTGCGGGCACGGAGAGCGGAGCCGGGACCCGACCGGCGGCCGAAACACAGCGGAGGAGCTGCGGTAGCGCCTCCTCGGAGCACCCCACACCGCCGGGCATCCGCGGGAACGGGCCAGCACAGCCCTGTGCCAGCTCATACCACTTCTGGGCAAAAATGCTCTACTCGGAATGATAAACATATGAGAAAAGAAAGCCTTTTACTCAAACGTTGACCAAAAGCTTTAGAGTGAAGTCTCTGTGTGATGGAGTCACCATGCATGGGTAGATTTTACTGATTGCACTTAAATTCACAGATTCACAGAATATTGTGAGTTAGAAGAGTCCAGCTCTTAAGTAAATGACCCACATGGGGATTGAATCCACGACTTTGGTGCATTAGCACCATGCTCTGACCAGCTGAGATCGCAGATAGTTCACCGAGATGCTTCTGAAACCATAGCCATAATTTAAAACAAAATAGCCAAAAAGAATAATCTTCCAGGCTGACAGTAAGTCATTATTTGAGTACCTACGGACTTTTCAAATTAAATCTGAGAGCTGAACAGTTAATCAAACCCTTGATTTTTACCTTAATTCATTAATTCTGAAGCAACTTCTGCACTCCTGAACAGAGTATCTCTCTTATTTCAGGATCCTTATTTTTAAACCAGCAGGATCTGGTGCTACTACAGAGCGTGCTGGTTGTGCCTCAGAGAAAAGCCCAATTCCTGTGTCCTGCTCTTGTGGCTCTGCAGAGCAGTGGAAGCAGTGCAGGTCAAGAGTTCCATAACCCTTGCACAGAGGATTTAAAGGTGGGATGTGAGATCATGTTCACTTAAATGTCTTCATTACTTTTTTAAGAGCCTGATGCAGTTGGTGCGGACAGGATTTAACATCTGCATGGCCAGCCAGAAGAAATGGCAGCTGCCTCTGGGGCTGACAGTGCTGTCCCTGTTCAAAGCAGGGAGAATTGCATCAACTTTTGCAAATATTTTAATTTTCCATGCTAGTTCATATGCTGCAATCTAATTAAAATCCATTTTCATAAAGGCAGAGGTGCCATATTGGCCGGGCTCAAAGAATCAATTCCCTCTCCCCAGTAAAAACTGATGGTGTTCAAACCAGCACAGAAGCGTTTGTGATGTCCCCAGGTCAACAACCAAAGGCCCAAGGCTGGGGGTGGAGCTCAGCCGGGCGGTGCTCTGAGGGCCAGGACACCACAGCGAGTGTGACGTGCAGGTGCTCAGTGAACGGGGGTGGCAGGAGTTACCCAAACCTGTGACTCCTGACAAGCTCTGCCAAGCATCAGGCACAGATTCTGTGTGATTAGCCAATACAGACAGCTCTAAGCTCTAAGTCATTTTGGAACATTATCATCAGAACTGCCCTTTGAAAAGAACAAAAACCTTAGAATTTTAATCACAACAGCTTTAGAAATGCATCTGCACTTTTCAAATAATAATGAAAGCAATTCAGCACCTGCTCTTATTTCTTTACATGGGACATTCCAATTACTTCACTGTAACACAATTTCCTTTGATGAAATGACTTCAGTAGTAAAAGCATCACGTAATGCTCCCCAGCTAAATACAAGCCATGGGCCAAATCCATCAAAATGCAGCTTGAGAGAGTGAAACTTTAAAATCTGGGCCAAATACATGGTGACCTAAATGTAAAATATGTGTCAGGACCAAGGAGCAGCTACAGTTCTGATGGAAAAGAAAAGCAGCATCCATCAAAGGGAGGAGGATGAAGCACTTCTCATTTCTGACAGATGCCTTCATAACCTTCAGCACAGGCAAGGGAAAATTTAGCCTGAGCTTAAAGTGTATGTTCCAAAAGTCCCAGCATAGCTGTGCTGAAAGCCAATCCCTGAATGCTGTGACATCATTCAGAGGTCTGAGGTCATTCCTTATGACAAAGTGTTAAATTGGCCTTTCAGGAAATCATGGAACAACTGACTTTATTGAATTTGGTGGGTGTTAGAAATAGGTGTCTGAAAAGCAGCAGCAACTAGTGCTAGAAAGGAAGGGCAGTGTTAGCTGGGCTGTAGTAGCAGTGTGTGTGTGTACCACCTCCCATCTCCAGTGGGAACTTGCAGGCTGGAAATTCAAATCAAGTCACCCACACATAGTGAGAAACGTGGAAGCTGCTTATCAGCAACAAACACCAAGGAGAGTTTTGAGGTGCTTGGAGAAGGAGCAATTGAAAGTAGCAGAAACTGAAGGAGTAATTCTGGGGAAAAAATATATCCAAGTTGGACTTTGGACATAAGACTCCACCTAAAAAGCCACATGAGAACTTTCATCGCTCTGTGTGATTTTTACACACAACAGTTAAAATAAAAAAGGGAGAAAGAAGAACAGTACTTCCAGTTCCAGGCTTGCACTTTGATTCAGGAACAACTTCAAGGTGCCACCTAAGGATCCTTCAGCCCTGTTCCCTGTAACATTCTGTGCTTCTCAGCAGGCTCGTGTCTGAGTACTGAGCACAGGCAATGTTTTCCAGGGCAGAACTCCATCAGGCCAGTGAGAAGAGGGCAGTTTCTGAGAATGGTGGCATGGCAGAGCAACAAGGAAATGTCTGGATTGGGCCTCTCATGAGGGCCAATGGTTTCCCTGAGAAGCAGAAACCGTGTTCTGCACCGGTGCTCCCAGACATCAATGACAATCCAAACTCAATCCATGGCAAAGAACAGAGCCTCAGATGAACCAGTTCCAGGCTCTTGCAGGGTTCCAGCCCTTTAACCCAGACAGACACCTGTCCAACAGGGGTGTATCCTTCCTAGAGTGGAGTGGCCCTCTCATCACTCAGCTCCAGAGACTGAGCTCCCTGCAAGTGAAGCCAGGCAAGAACAAGTGATACCAAGCTGAATAAGAGATTATCCCTGATCCAGCAGTGTGAATTACACACAGTGAAATTCTCATCTGCTCAAATCCAGCAGTACGTGGGAATGGGAAGCCCTAACAAATCTTTCACTTTGAAGAAAAAGCATAAAGCAACACTAAATGGCTGGATATCCCTGAGAAAGGATCTTCCAGCACAGAGCGTGAGTGCCATGAAGCCGGGTTTATTCACAAATACAGAGTAAAGCATTACACAGATTTGCCCTTGATCTTTTATTCATAACTCAAGTGCATAATGAATTTTCATCCAAAACAAGCAAAGGGGAAGAGCAGCATTCCCAGCTGCTCAGGATGTGAGCACAGGCTCGGAGCGAGGCTCAAATGGAGACAAGACATCGCTTTTTGCCATCGTGTATCTCACAGAGAGGGGTCACAGCTCTTGCACGGAAATCCCTTTTCTCCTTCTGGCAAACACCACACCCACAGCACATGCACAGCACAAGGTTTGAGCTTTCCAAAAGCTGACATTAAGGGGGATCTCCATATCAATCACTGCACATCAGAGAACATTCTGGAGAATAATTGATACATGTGTGCTGACAACTCCTTTGGAATTCCACGGCCACTGTTCAACAAAGCAATCTGCTACACAAACAGCCCTGACCCTGCAATAGACGAAGCATGTGCAGGCAGGCAGAGACCTCATGGACACTCACATCAGCAACCAAGGATTAAAATCAAACAAAAATCGCTGTTTTCAGTGTCCCCTCTGCAAGGGGCTCCCTTCCTCCCTTTCAAGTTCTGCCATAACAAGGCCTATTTCAGCAACCTTCATCTTCCTCCTCTCCCTTTTCCCATCCTCCCATTCCTCCAAAGTTCTTTGACTAATACTTTTATTCTCAGTCTGATTCAAATTATCCTGTTATTAATACTGGTGTAGTTATAGTGTGTTTTTTAACATTACAGCTAAAAAGAAGCTTTGGTAGCATTATCATGACACCAGCACTGTGTAGCCCATGTACTAAGTGAGTACTTTTATGAGTACTTCTACTCTTCCCAGGTTGGAGCCATTTCAAGATCTCTTGGACACCCAAATTCCCTGTCCAGGTGGTGTTCAACACCAGGTGGGGCCTGGAGCAATCTGGGCTATGCACGGGATGAGTTTTCAGGTCCTTTCCAACCCAAACCAGCATGGGATTCTGGCATTGTGTGACAGCCACCAGTGCAGCTGGAGCTGGTGCCTCAGCAAAGGGATGGTGTCTGGTGTTTGGTGCCTCCCCAGGCTGCAGCTCCAGGCAGTCCATGGGCTGCCCTTCCCGAACCATCAGGAAGGAGCAGCTGTGCAGCTGCAGTGCCTGCCCTCCCCTTGAACCCACGGGCTGTGTCAGAGCACACCCTGCTCCGGAGGGCTGGGAATTCATCCTACACGTGATTCCCTACAGCAGTGCTGAGATGCCTGGTGCAGAGAGAGCTCATTAATGAAAGCTCGACCTAAGCTGTCAGGAAATTCTAATAATCTAAGAAAACCCAAACAGATTTCTCGACAAAGAGCGTTTCCCCAGCAGATCCCAATTACACAGCCCAGTGCCTGGGATTTGGGTCTCATTTCCCTGCCCAGTGAGCTGCAGCGAGTCACACAGCTCAGCCAAGTGGCACTAAGTCACAGCCATCAGATGCAGCCCGCACACTGTGCAGGTCTTGCATGAAAGCTGGGATCTTCTCAGCCTTCAAACACTAATTCTCCTAAAGCATAAATTTGCATGAAGCAGCTTATGCCACAGTTACTGATCTCTGTTATCCATGGCTGTAATTCTCCACTGTTATCCCATTCAGCTCTACAAAGTGACACATTTCCCGGGAGCCTGTTCTCGGCAGTACCACGGACTCTGCACCGTAAGATCTGCTTTGCAGGAGAGGCTTGGAACAGGGCTGTCATTTAAATACAGTAATCACTAGCAGAATATTACATACACAAGTTTGCAACAAAATGACTGTAACTGTGTCCTGAGCCAAAATGAATTTTTAAAAAAGGAAAAACATTAAACCAGGGACTCGGCCTGTGAGATCTCGTGTGCCCACACATCTGGTGCTCGGCTCCAAGAGACTGCGAGAGCTCAGGGTACATCAAATATGGGAAGGAAACTGGTTCTGGTGTAGTTCTGAACCTCATCACCACGCACCCCTTCAGTGAGGTGTAAAACAAGGATAAAGCAGCAGTCCCGATGCATCTCATGCTGAAGTTTCAGCTACACTTCCTCAGTCGGTGTTTTCCCTGTCATCTCAAAGCCCACCCAAGCCAGAAAAGCACAGTCGCTCTTCCCTGTGCTCAGCTCTGGGACATGAGAGAGTTGAAAACAAATTCTAATTAACAGGCTTCTAAAGGCTTCTAAAATCATTTTCCCCAGCCCTGGGCATAAACAGTGAGTGACACCGAAAGGACCTTCTTCACATGAGAGTGTCTTCACAGTGCCAGTCATGTTTTCCTCAGTTCCCTCATATTCCCAGCTCCTGCAGCTTATTTGTGAGGGGTGGGCCAACAGCCGGGCTGTAATAAAGACAAGAAGATTCACAGCTCTAGCAAAGCTTTTGTGTGGCCTCAGGAAAACATTTCTTGTGGACATATGAAAGGGAGTGAAAAGGCTGCACTTGAAGCAAACCGACTTCCTGGGGCTAAACCTAGCCTTGGTGGAGGCAGAGCTGAGGCGGGGCCGGGGCCTGTTCGAGGGGGGGCGGGGGCCGTGGCGGGGCTGGGGCTGAGGCGGGGCGGGGGCCGAGGCGGGGCCGGGGCCGGGGCTGAGGCGGGGCCGGGGCTGAGGCGGAGCCGGGGCCGGGGCCGAGGCGGGGCCGGGGCTGAGGCGGGGCCGGGGCCGAGGCGGGGCCGGGGCCGGGGCCGGGGCCGGGGCTGAGGCGGGGCCGGGGCTGAGGCGGGGCCGGGGCCGGGGCTGAGGCGGGGCCGGAGCTGAGGCGGGGCCGGGGCCGGGGCTGAGGCGGGGCCGAGGCGGGGCCGGGGCTGAGGCGGGGCCGGGGCTGAGGCGGGGCCGGGGACGGGGCTGAGGCGGGGCCGGGGCCGGGGCCGAGGCGGGGCCGGGGCCGGGGCTGAGGCGGGGCCGGGGCCGGGGCTGAGGCGGGGCCGGGGCTGAGGCGGAGCCGGGGCCGGGGCCGGGGCTGAGGCGGGGCCGGGGCCGAGGTGGGGCCGGGGCCGGGGCCGGGGCTGAGGCCGGGGCCGGGGCTGAGGCGGGGCCGGGGCCGGGGCTGAGGCGGGGCCGGGGCCGGGGCCGGGGCTGAGGCGGGGCCGGGGCCGGGGCCGGGGCTGAGGCGGGGCCGGGGCCGGGGCCGGGGCTGAGGCGGGGCCGGGGCCGGGGCCGGGGCTGAGGCGGGGCCGGGGCCGGGGCCGGGGCTGAGGCCGGGGCCGGGGCTGAGGCGGGGCCGGGGCTGAGGCGGGGCCGGGGCCGGGGCCGGGGCCGGGGCTGAGGCGGGGCCGGGGCCGGGGCCGGGGCTGAGGCGGGGCCGGGGCCGGGGCCGGGGCTGAGGCGGGGCCGAGGCGGGGCCGGGGCTGAGGCGGGGCCGGAGTCGGGGCTGAGGCGGGGCCGGGGCCGGGGCCGGGGCTGAGGCGGGGCCGGGGCCGGGGCCGGGGCTGAGGCGGGGCCGGGGCCGTGCATGCGCGGAGCCGCGCGCCCTGTCCCGGAAGTGGAGACGCGGCCGTGACACGTCGCAGGGGCCGCGGCGGCGGGAGCGGGGCCGGGCCGGGGCCGCAGGTGGGACCGGGACCCCGGGGGGAGACCGGCCGGGACCGCGGGGAGAGACGGGCCGGGGCCGCGGGGCAGAGACGGGCCGGAGCCCGGGGAACGGGGCGGAGCGGCGGACGGCGCCCCGGGGCAGCGCACGGCCCGCGGGAGGTCCCGGGGCCGCGACGGGGCCGAGCGGCGGGAGGGTCAGCGCGCAGAGCCGCGCGGTGCCGGCTCGGGAGCGGTCGGGACCCGCCTCGCTGTTCTGTTGCAGAGGAGGCGATGTCCGGGTTCGACAGCTTCAACACCGAGTTCTTTCAGACCAGTTACAGCATCGAGGACCAGGCGCAGCCCTACGACTACAGCGGGCGGCCGTACAGCAAGTAACTCGTGTGCCCCGCAGGGCCCGCGGGGTCACGGCATCTCGGGGGGAAGGACCTGAACTCTTAGCCCGTGCCACCCCTGCCACGGGCAGGGACACCTCCCACTGCCCCCGGCTGCTCCAAGCCCCAGTGAACAGCCTGGCCTTGGGCACTGCCAGGGATCCAGGGGCAGCCACAGCTGCTCTGGGCACCCTGTGCCAGGGCCTGCCCACCCTCACAGGAACAATTCCTTCCCAATATGCCATCTAACCCTGCCCTCTGGCAGCGGGAAACCATTCCCCTTGTCCTGGCACTCCAGGCTCACGTCCGAAGTCCCTCTCCAGCTCTCCTTTAGGCTTCCTTAGGATACTTCTGGGACAGTCTGTGTATCCAGGAAAGGTTTGGCACTTCAGCCAACTGCTGGTTTCTGTAAATGAGTCCTAGTTGCTCTGTTTGAGGGAGAGCTGAACTCACTGTCTGTAAATGGAGACCTGAAGGAATTTTGTGTTGAATTCTCTGCCTGGTAGATTTTAGAGCAAGTGCTAGATGATTGAAGGACAAGTTGCATGAATAATCTTAATTATGTGAGTGATCTGCATGTCCTTGGGAGAAGAAATACTGTTCTTCTGCAGCTCCATCTCCAGTCACTCACTTGGGGACTAGAAATTAATGTCACCTAACTGAGCCTGCAATGTCCAGGTGACTCCCAGGCTGCAGCAGGGAGGTGTGGTGGGTGTTCCTGGGTCAGGGGGGATCCTGTGTGAACATCCAGCCTCGGGCTGAGGGCTTTGGTCCCTCCGTGTGATCCCTGAGATGGACGGAGCAGGTCAGTGCCATTTGTGACCTGGACAGGATCACGGGGCTGTGCTGGGGCTGGCTTCTGCTAACACAAGGAGTTCTGCATTTTCCTTCTTTCTATTTCCATAGTTAAAGATTTTGGAGATGTTTATGGAAATCTCTGTGGTTAGACGTGGGAAAGATTAGTGGCAAGAATACCTGAAGAGTCTGTTTGGGGCAGAGGGTGGCTTTGATTGGGTTTTTTCATGGAGGACCTGGTGTGGGACCATGTAATGGGACTTTTTAAGTCAGAAGGAAGGGTTTGCTGTGATGTATTGACTGGAACAAGCTTTGCCTTGCAGGAGGTGTTGCAGCAGCAGCTCAGGTGTGCCCTAATGTGGGGTTGTGCTTTGCAGGCACTATGGAGGCTACGAGTACCCCCAGCAGGGTGGCTTTGTCCCCCCTGACATGATGCAGCATCAGCAGCCCTACACGGGGCAGATCTACCAGCCACCACAGAGCTACACTCCAGCCTCAGCACAGTCTTTTTATGGAAGCAATTTTGAGGATGAGCCTCCGCTATTAGAAGGTATAACTTTGCTATGGCCTAAATCCAAAATGCCTCCTAGTTTGGGGATAAGTTGGTAGCAGTGTGTGGATTCCCTGCTGCTGGTAGTGCTCAGTAAATTTGAAATTCTCATTGCTTTTTTTTTAACCTGTATTTTGGCATGTGAAATCCTTGTTCTTGTGCGAACTTCTGCAGTTGTAAATTTCACTTTATTGCTTCACACCAGCTGCTCTGAGGCAGATTAAATCAATTAACTGGGAGACCTGACTTTGTGACAAAACACTTAATAATTCTCTTGTTGCAAACAATAATTGTAACTGCCCACTTTGTAAAATAAGTGGCTGCAGGTCCTTTGAGTTGATTCTTGGTTAGAACTGGAATGTTTCATTGCTAACAAGGAATGCTAAACACTGCAGAAATGCCTGTGTGGAGTACAGCCCGTGCAAAGTGCCAGGCTGGATATTCAGCTACAGTCTGGCTTGCTGGGATCAGTTTCCAGCTTATTTCTGTTATTTTTTCAGTTCCAAACAGCTGAATAAACCCTCACTGTTACTGGGAGGTGAGACAGGCATCTGTCACACCTGTCCCCAGGCATGATACCTTCCAACCTCAGGGCTTTTTTATTAAAAATATTACTTTATTTGCATAAATGAAACAGGATCAGGGAACTGGGCTGTAGGGACCTCTGTGAACCCAGAACTCTGTGCTTGGGCTCTTACCTGGTCCTTCAGAAACCACCTGGGCACTTGCCAGCACTTGAGACCCGGAACGTGTGGAGGCAGCAGGAGGAAAGAGGGGATGGCTCAATTCTCTGGTGCCCATCATGGATCTGGAGGAGATGGGAAGTGCAGAAGCAGGGAAGACAAAGAGTGGAGCAAGTGGGGCAGCCAGAAAGGGAAGAAATGAAATCCATGTTCTCTTCACTTGCAGAATTGGGGATCAATTTTGACCACATCTGGCAGAAAACACTAACGGTGCTGCACCCCCTGAAGGTGGCCGATGGCAGCATCATGAACGAGACGGACCTGGCCGGGCCCATGGTCTTCTGCCTGGCCTTTGGAGCCACCCTGCTGCTGGTGAGACGCTGCCAGAGGGGCTGCTGGGCAGGGATGTGCTGGGGAACGCTGGGACAGGGGCTGCATTACCGGGAGGGTTACTGCAGTTCTTGGTGTGGAGGCCAGGAAAACACATCCCTTTCATGGGGTGTCCTGAGCTGGATCATCAGAGATCAGGGATCATCAGAGTCCAGCTCCTCGCCCTGCACAGGACAGCCATTTGTATGTGAATGGAAGAGGCACCAGGGCCTCTCACACTGCTGGGATGGATGAGTACTGACACATCAGGTGCGACTTGCAGTGTCAGGTCACTCTGGAGCAAACCTGCTTTCACACTGTTTGTATTGTTTAATGGGCCAGGCACTGCTGAAGCCCGAGAAGTTTTTCTAATTGAGCTTAATTGGAATAAGATTGTGCTTTAATGACTCATGGGTGTCAATGATGAGATGACAGCAAACTCTTCCTTGGCATTGAAAGCTTCAGGGGTTTTAATCTGTTTCAGCTTTAGATGCTTCAGGCACTGCTTTTAATTTCTGCCTAAAATTGCACATTGCTGTGACAGTTAAAACACACTTTGGTACCAAGGGGACTTCAAACCTACTTTAGTAAGTAACTTTTATTTATGGAAACTAGGCCAGTCAAATTAATGAACATGTTTATAATAGATATGTTTGAATTTTCTTTTTCTAAGAATTTATTTCTCCTGTGTGCTTTTTAAAAACATCCATGGAATGTAGTGAAAGGAAGTGGGCTGAGCCTGGCACAAAGGTCTCAGCAGGTGTGATTGCTTCCTGTGCTGCCTGGGGAACAGGAGAGCTGGGTCTAAGTACGTTCAGTTTGGAAGCTGTTGGAGGGGGACACCCTGGAAGCTGCACAGCCCCATGTCCTGCAGGGGTGCCTTGGCAGGTGCTGTAAGGGAAGCATCAGTCTCAGCCAGAAACCAGGAGATGAAAACCAGGAGATGACCTAAACACACAGACATAACCCACACATGCTTCCCTTGTGCTTGTGAACAAGCAAAGTTTGGCTTTGGCTTTTTAAAATCTCCCTGAGCTAATCCTGAGCTCCCACCCAGTGCTTGGCAGCTCAGCTTCAGCTGTTTCTGGGATTTTTAAAATAATTTTCCCTGTGCTGTAACTTTGTGCATTCTGCCACAAATTAAAGGACTTCAGCTCTGGGTTTGTCAAAAAGTTCCTGAATTACACTTTTGTTGTCTTTACACACCAGTTCTGTAAAGATTATTATTGCAAGTAATCAATCAGCATGAGAAGTCCTTGATTAAACCCTGAACAGTTCCTGGGCTGAGATCAGAGAATAACAATCAGATCAGAACCTGTTCATTAAGATCCATAGAGACAGGAGAAATTCCAGGCTCCTGGAGTGTGAGGTGTGCTGGGGGAAACACTCCCTGTGGCATGGGAGTGAGGGGGCTGGGGGCAGTGCCTGTGCCCACCACCCGCTGTGTCCCAGGGTGGGTAGATCTGCTCCCTGACCCCATCCCTGTGCTGGTTGCATCCTGACCCCATCCTGTGCCCGGCTGCAGGCTGGCAAGATCCAGTTTGGGTACGTGTATGGGATCAGTGCCATCGGCTGCCTGGGCATGTTCTGCCTCCTGAACCTGATGAGCATGACCGGGGTGTCCTTCGGCTGCGTGGCCAGCGTGCTGGGCTACTGCCTGCTGCCCATGATCCTGCTCTCCTCCTTCGCCATCGTCTTCTCACTGCAGTAAGTGCTTGCATTTGTACCTTGGGCAGAGATTCCTCCTGAGATGGGAAGGAAATCATTGAAAGGAATTTGCACGTTCAGTGCTGAAGGTGTGTGTAGTTTGAATATGACAGGAATCTTTAGTAAGGGCAAGAATTAATTGTTAATGGCTTCAGGTACTTACTGGGGAAAGGGGGGTGAATCCTGGCTTTACCTCTAAGTCAATTAACATCTTTTGAATACGTAAACTTCAAGAGCAATCTCAGGTTTGTTTTCAGCCAGCTCTGAATCTGACAGGTCTCAGTACCTGTAAAGTCTAAAAGTAATTATTATTGAAGATGCAAATTAGGATTTTACAAATAGAAGAAAATGAGAATGATTCCTCTTAGCTCTGTGAGCTTAGAGACTGAAAAGAAACAGCTTGGCACAGTTCTTTTACTCATTGCTTTGACATTTCATATGCACAGAGTTAATTTTGAGGGGCTTTCTACTGTCGTAATTGACTGATATTGTTCTAAAATTCTAGAATCCCAGACTGGTTTGGGTTGGAAAAGCTCATCCAGTCCCACCCCATGCCATGGGCAGGGACACCTTCCACTGTCCCGGGTGGCTCCAAGCCCTGTCCAACCTGGCCTTGGACACTCCAGGGATGGGGCAGCCACAGCTGCTCTGGGCAGCTTGTGCCAGTGCTTTCCCAGTGCTTTTAGTGGGAATATTTCATTTACTGCCAAATGCTACAATTCATCCCAGAACCTGCACACGCTGTTGGATGAGTCCAGGTGTGACTCCTACAGGTGGATATACACGAGGCTCACAGGAATTCTCTTCTTTCTGCCTTCCCAGGGGGATGATGGGGATTATTCTCACGGCTGGAATTATTGGCTGGTGCAGCTTTTCTGCTTCCAAGATCTTTATCTCTGCCTTAGCCATGGAGGGCCAGCAGCTGCTCGTAGCCTATCCCTGTGCGTTGCTGTATGGAGTGTTCGCCCTCATCTCCGTCTTCTGAACAGACTCTGGGGGACTCCAGGGGGCCAAAAGGAAAATCCCAGCTTGGAACATGGACCAGAAACAGCTGCAAACAACTGTCTCGTGTTGCTATCATGAAACTTAGACCTGTTTGAATCACCTGGAACAATGGAAAATGTCTCGTGTTCACTTTTTTAGGACTTTGAATACTGTTTTCAACGACCTGGGGAGTCCAGAGCTTTAATACGTGTTCATGCTTATCAAGTTCCTGTGATTTCTTTCCCATTCCTAGACCTTTAGAAAAAAAGTAACTTTTGGTTGTTTATTTGAGGGTTGTGATTTTTGTTCGTTTTGTTTTGTAGGGGAGGGCGAAGGGTTGCAGTTATAAATTGGTAGATTTTTATCCAAAACAGTTAAAGGAGCTGCTGTGGATTTGGGGGACTCTGGATAAATCTGCAGGAACGAGGAACCTGTTTCCTGACCCCTCTCACCAAAAATGCACAAATGAACAAAAGTAATTAGAGTATTTCCTGTGTTTTAACCAACATCCTCCTAAGTTCTTCAGTCTCAGTTATTTGTTCATTTGCTGTGAGAGTATTTCAGGATTTAAGATACTTAAATTATGAAGTAGAAAACAGATGCTTAAAAGTGAAAGGGATCTGTAATTCTGTCACACTTGAAACATGACCACATTGGGGTGTCTGTAGCTTTATGTTAACTGGGGTTTCTGAAGGACTTCGACAGAGGTTCCTTCCCTCATGGTGCACATTCTGCTGGATGAAGAGGAATCTCTCTCGCAGTACTTCCAAGGAAAACACCATTTGGAAAACGTTATGCTCGTCAGTATTGTAGTTACTGTAAAATAATTTAAGGCATATTGATTAAATTTTCCTTAAATTTTGAAAAAGGTGTTTGATTTTCCTAATCTTTATTTTTGATGTTCACTTACTAAAATAGAAACTTTCATGTTGAAACAAAATCACATTTAAAATTGAATTCACTGGGTGGATTTGGTGTTTGCTTCAGTCAGTGAAGAGCAGGAAGGAGCCCCTGTCCTGTGTCCATGCAGATCAATGGCATTGATTACCAATGAGCCTAATTAGGTACTCTCCAGGGTGATCACCTGGGTGTTAAACTCTTAAAAATAACGTTTTCTTTTGCCACAGCATGAGCAAACTTCAGTGCACAGGAAAAACAACTCAGTGTTGCCCTGGCAATAGAGCTGCTGAGTTTGGAGAAACCATAGGAAAAGGGATTTATTTAGATTTAAATGCTCACAAAGTCAGCAGTGGAGGACACTGCACGTTCTGCTCCAGCAGTGAGGTTTGACCCAGGAGTTTCCAGGAGCATTTTGTGCTCCTCAGCACAGAATGCAGCAGTTTGTAACTGGATTTCTAAGTGGTCTCTGGGGAGCAGAGAGAAGCAGATGAGAGCAGGAGGTCAAACACTTGACTTCATGGAGGACTTGATAAAAACAGTGTTATGTCTAGAGTGGTTGTCTTAAATATCCCAAACTTCTGGTACATTAATTAATGTGATTGCATTGACTCTTTACTGCCTTTCCAAAATCAATCCTATTGATTTTCTGTAATGAAGTTTTGTCCTAGTCCTTGGTTCAATTTTAGTTACATTTCAGATGATTCAATCTCCCCATCCCATAGAATGTCAGGATTGGACTGTAGTTCTCTACTCCCACATTTGCCTTTCCGAATTAGTAGGACTTTTCTTTCCACATCTGAACTGCCCCATAGTCTGTCCCCCCATCCTTCTCACCTGGGTTTCAGATGAAGTGCCAGTACCACTTCTCCCATCCTGCTTTGGCTCTTGTGTTGCTCAGTTTAAAGCACTCAAACAAATGCTGGAGTTGCCTTTTTAAACCCACTTTTGTTATCCCCCCAAACTTGAAATCATCTCTTGCCCTGCCAGAGTTGAGAGCCACCTTTCCCAGTCTGTTCATGTGTCTCCCCAGGCTGTTGATGGTGTGACAGTGGGTCTGTTTTTCAGGTCCCTTGTGCTGTGAGGCAGCTGCTGCCCCCGGCTCCGTTTGGTTCTGTTTCTGTACCAGCAAATTCCAGGGCACATCCTGTGCCAAGGCCGTGTTTTTAATGTGCTCCTGTGCCTGTCTGTGACCCGTGTGGGTCTGGAATACCCCGAGGCTTGGCTCTAGGGAGAGCACTGGAACATTTCCACTGGATTCTCTGTGCATGGAGGAGCTGGGGCTGCGGCTCCAAGGGCTGCAGCTGGGAATGTGTCCTGAGGGGTGAGGGCTGGGCTGGGCGCAGCCCCAGGCCATAGCTGGGAGAGGTCACCTCCTGCTGCTGCTGCTCCCGTGGTGCCTCAGCTCTGCCGACACCAGCGTTCAAGGTTTGTTCCTGCTTTTAGCAACTGTGGGAGTTGCAGAACTGCCCGAGCTTTGGGTACCACAGCCGGGGTTCTGCCCAGACGCGGGGGGCAGAGCCGGAGCAGCTCTCCCGAGCCCCCCCGTGCCCCCGGTGTGGCCGCACCGGGATGCTCTGGGATGTCGTGGTGCTCCCCTTGTGCTGCTGCCTCCAGCAGAGCCCGCGGGCTGCGGGAGCCGGGGCTTGCTGTTTGCAGCTTCTCCACTGGGTGGGCCTGCAGGACTCCGGATGTGCTCCGGGGAGCCCGGGCACAGACTGCCGGCATCACTCGGGCTGGAAAAGCCCTCCCAGCCCATCGTGTCCAGCCTGTGCCCGATGCCCACCTTGCCCCCAGCCCAGAGCACTGAGTGCCACCTCCAGGCCTTCCCTGGGGACTCCAAACCTCGCTGGGCAGCTCCTTCCAGTGCCTGACCACCCTTTCCACGAGGAAATTCCTCCTGGATTCATGTCAGTGCAATGATGTGCTACAGACACCTGAGTACCACGATTTCTCTGCTGCACTCAAAGTTGCTGCTCTGCTGTAGCAGGACTTGGGAAGCCTTTCCCTCCCCCTGCCCTCCCTGCTGGTGTCCCACGTCAACAGCTGTGACATTCCCAGGTGGTCACAGCATGGATCCAGCTGAGTCTCTGCCCTGGGCAGGGGAAGGGATTCATTCCAGCCGTGAAGGGGATGCTGCAGTGCCCGGGATCCCTCCCAGGAATGGGGGACGTTTGCTACGTCACATTCTTTGGATGACAGGGAATATTTCTGACCAGCTTTATCTTTACCTGACCAGGAAGTCTCTTTGTTTTCTGTACATAAATTTATTTTTCCCTGAGTAAATCACTGCCTTTCCAGCCGTTGGGTGACACACGCAGGTGAGCTCTCAGGAAGGATCCTCAGGAAGAGTTTCCTGACAGAATGTGTTCTCAAGCAGTGAAATGGTTCCACAAAAGGAGCATCTGCTCAATTAGCTGCCCTTGTCTGTAATGTTTTCTCTGGTATTTTATACTCTCCTAGAATTCTTACATTCTAAATTCTTTTCTCTAAACAACTAGGTTTGATCTGGAGTTGGGAATTCCCAGTAAGTCAGTGATAGCTTGGAGAGACTTACATGTGAACTTGATTTCAGCATCTTCTGTTGGAATGCATTGATGTATTCACATGTCTGCACAGTCAGGATGACAATTCTGACACCGTGGGGTAGTTTATTTCTGTTCATTTATCTAGTTATCTGCTTTAAATATCAAGGTCGGAGGGGGGGTGTTGGTTTTTAATGGTTTGGGCCTCTCCTCATTTCACTTCATCCCTGGTGATTTCCCTGTCATTGCTGGATACAGCATCAGAATTAAGTTTCCAGTGTGCATATGGACAAAAGAGAAGACAATAATAACAAATGATTGATCAGTCCAAGCCCACATCATTGGATTAATTCTTCCCTCCTTCCCACCACTGTTAATTCAGAATAAATTTGCAGCAATCAAGAGATCTTCACTCGTGTGCTGATGATCTTCATGTTCTGCCTGAGCTTTAATTGAGCTTAAAAGGCCTAATTCTGCCTGAAGTCTATTCTTAGTGTTATTTCAGACCTGAATGTAGAGGTTAAATTTGAAAATTACCCTCCTGCCTGCATCTTAGCTGGGGACAGTTTCTCCACCCAGTCAGTGCCTCCACTAATGGACCCCAATTCCCCTGGGGTGGGAGGATGTGGGGTGGCTGTGCCGGGACGGAGCCAATGGATGGAATGGGATTGCATCCCCCTCACTGCTCCTCGGGTCTATTCCCATCACAGGGATTTGTCCAGAGGGTGCCAGGAGGAAATAAAGCTGTGGGGCTGGCACAGAGGGGCCAGGGGAGTCCTCAGAAGCCCAGGGAGCTGTAGGGGTCACTCAGAACACAGAGCACGTCTCCTGTTGGGGACCAGCAGGGCTTGCTGTTCAGCTTGCTGTTCAGCTCTCTCCCTGCTTCTGCCTCTGCACATTCCTGGATTGCTGAGCAAGTGATGGAATAACCAGAGAGGCCCATTCTTGTGCCTTCATTATTTTCAAAGCAAACACAGGCACAATTCTGGACCCTGGAGGAAAGAGAGGGAGGCTGAATTTTGGACCTATAAAGTGCTGGCAGCAGCGAGATAACACCCATTAAAAACATCAGGCTGAAGCTCTGAAACCTCTGCAGTTTACCCAGTAATTTGTCTGGAAGGCTGTTCTGTGGGAGCTTTTTCCATGGAAACCTGCAGTGTGATCCCCCAAACAACTCACTGCACTCAGCTGCAGACGGGCTCGGTGTTTAGATGCCACCCAGCTCTGTTGGCCTGGTTGCCACGGCCCTGGTTTGTCTTCAGACAGCGCTTGATGGAGCCCTTGCAGGGAGCTGGGGCCCAGCTGTGCCCGTTCCGTGGGGAGTGAGCCGGGCACGGATGTGCTGGAGGTGCTGGAGGTACAGGAACACTGCCAGCTCCTGCCCAGCTCCTCGGGCAGCCTCGACAGCCCCGTGCCCACCCAGCACCTCCAGCCCTTGGGCACCGACCCCTCTCCCTGCAGAGCAGCTTACAGAGGTGTCGGTTAATTGTCATTGTAATTTCTGCAGGACAGAGGGAGAAACTGAGGCACAGAGAAGGGGAACGTTTGTTGGGAGGCCTCTGAGCCCAGGCCCCCAGTTCTGCTGGGAAAACAACCCCAGCACAACAGAGTATCTTTACCTTTTGCTCATTAATCCCATTATCAGCAATCATCTGCATCATTCTCTGAACCAAGAAGCTATTTCTGACTGCTTTTGTATTGCTGTGGTTCTCGATACTCCTCACTGTTTCCAGGCTTTATTTCAGCACATTTCCAGTGGGATTCTCGTGGTCAGGCACAGATCTGTAGGGCAGATGTCCCTAGATGAGTAACTCATCCGAGGCTTTACAGGCAGTGGCTCTTTCCTTATCCTAAAGCTCTAATGCCAGGTGAGGCACCCCCTGTGACCGAGAAGGGGAGCCCGGGTCCCTTGGGAATCCCTGCGGGGTGGAGGGGACACGGGGCTGGGAGCAGGGACAGACCGGGCACGAATGGGCAGGACCTGGTGCTCCCATGGGGCTGCAGGCTCAGGAGTGCCCGGCCCAGTGGTCAGCAGAGCCCGGGCACGCCGGGCCCTGCAGGGCTGGCCACGCTGGGCACACACGGGACGGTTTTGGTCACTCGACTGTCCCTGAGCTGGTGGTCAAAGAGTACGGGCAGAGCATCCCCGGCCTCAGAGCTGTTTCACCCGGGACAAGCAGCACCAACAGCGGGCCTTCTTGCCAGAGGCACTCCTTGGCCTTATTTCTACCATCCTGAACATTTAAAAGACGGGGTTAACAAGGGAAGAAAGAGGAGCAAATGGAACTCGGCGCCCAAGCTGTGGATGGCAGTGGCGGGGTCCCTGCTCCAGGCGGGGGCTGGGAGCAGCTCAGAGCAGCCCCGCAGAGAGGCACAGACCCAGCCTGGGCCACCGGAGCTGGGGACAGGGGTTCGGAGCCCAGATTCGGTGCCACTAGATGGCAACCGGCGCATTGCAGTGCGGGCATCCAGCCGGGCGCTCGGCCGGGCGCTGCTGGGCGATGGAGCCGGGATGCGCTCCCGGCCCCGCTGCCTTCTCCCGGCCCCGCTGCCTTCTCCCGGCCCCGCTGCCTTCTCCCGGCCCCGCTGCCGTCTCCCGGCCCCGCTGCCGTCTCCCGGCCCCGCTGCCTTCTCCCGGCCCCGCTGCCTTCTCCCGGGCACTCCCCGCGGGGCCAGCGCCGGAGCGGGGCTCGGGAGCCGGCCCAGGAGCTGCTCCTGCAGCGCCCGGCTCTGCTTTGCCTTGGCTGGGCTCACCCGCAGCCGAAGGAGCTCCGCGCTGACAGAGCTGCAGCAGGGCCGGGGAGCCGCAGGAGGGGACAGCAGCTGGGAGGGCACCAAGGCAGAGCCCCCGTTCAGCAGCGCTGGGGAGCAGCCCAGCAGACAGACCCGGAGCTGGGGCTTTTGGATACTCACTGGAGATGTGTTTGAGACATTTAATAGTGTATCAGAGCATACGGGAAGAAAGCCTGCCTTTGATCTGTGAATTATCCAAAGTTCCCTCCTGATGCAGGGATGGCATTGTTAAAGAAAGTGAAGGAGATTTTCTGTCCGCAGGCTCTGTCCCTGCTGACCAAAGCTCAGCAATGTCTCCAGGTCCTACAAGAGTCCAGAGGATCACTCAGGTCTGATTTCAGCCCCTGCAGCAGCTCTGTGCCACCCCGGGGTGCAGCCCAGGGCCACAGGGCCTGTGTGCACCCGGCTCCTCCTCATCCTCCCAGCAGAGGCTCCAAATCCTGTGCAAGGATGCTAAAAAACCAGAAAGGGGTGGAGAAGATAATGGGTTTTGGCCAACTGCCACTTCCCCTAGCAGGGAAAAGTTACTGGCTGTTCTAGTGACCTCCACAGTCATCTAAGCAGCTACACTTAATTGTGCTGAGTAATATAAAAAATTCTTTATATTCTGCAAGCAAAGTCCTCCTTGGTCGATGGAAAACAGAAATCCAGCAGAGCAGGAAAATGCCTGTGCCTGACAGCACTGCCTTATAATCTATTTTTAACTGAATTTCTCCATCTCCTTTGTAAAAAAATAACACTTCTTCATTGCCTCTGGCCATAATTAATGTGCCGTAACTCAAGTCCAAGAGACATATAAAACCAGACTTTAAACAGAGCATTAGCTTTCAAGCAGAGCAAATAATTTTGGAGAAAATACTGTTTTCTATACTTAAAACTCTTTCCCCTGGTTTTCATTAAAGCGCTTCAGCTGCTCAAACACGGAACGTGCTTCCCTCAGCCCTGTGCTGGTTTGAGCACGTCCTTCCCCACGGGGTGAGGAGCTGCTGTAGGCACAGCTTTTCCACAGGGATCTGGAACAGCAGCAGCAGCCAGGGGGGGTCACCTGCTGCCACTGCCTCTGGTTTCTTTGGTTTGAAAGGAATATTGCCATTTGTCATTGCAAAAAGGGGAACACAAGGCAGGGGTTGGAAGGGACCTTACAGATCATCTCCTTCCAGCCCAAACCAGTCAGTGACTCTATGACTGCACCCCCACAGGTGTTCCCAGTGTCCCCCATCCCCACAGGTGTTCCCAGTATCCTCCATCCCCACAGGTGTTCCCAGTATCCTCCATCCCCACAGGTGTTCCCAGTGTCCCCCATCCCCACAGGTGTTCCCAGTATCCTCCATCCCCACAGGTGTTCCCAATGTCCTCCATCCCCACAGGTGTTCCCAGTATCCTCCATCCCCACAGGTGTTCCCAATGTCCTCCATCCCCACAGGTGTTCCCAGTATCCTCCATCCCCACAGGTGTTCCCAGTATCCTCCATCCCCACAGGTGTTCCCCATGTTCTCCATCCCCACAGGTGTTCCCAGTATCCTCCATCCCCACAGGTGTTCCCCATGTTCTCCATCCCCACAGGTGTTCCCAGTATCCTCCATCCCCACAGGTGTTTCCAATGTCCTCCATCCCCACAGGTGTTCCCAGTATCCTCCATCCCCCCAGGTGTTCCCCATGTTCTCCATCCCCACAGGTGTTCCCAATGTCCTCCATCCCCCCAGGTGTTCCCAATGTCCTCCATCCCCCCAGGTGTTCCCAGTGTCCCCCATCCCCACAGGTGTTCTCATGCCCCAGCTGTACCCCACCCACCCTTTCCCACTTATCAGAGCAGCCACGGGGGCTCTGCCTTTTTCTCTGAGGGTTGCTTTGCTCGCAGGGAGGGCACTGGGTGCAGGTAAGGGCTTTTTCTGGCGTGTTGGGGTGTGAGAGAGGGGCTGCTGGGGCTGTGTGGTACTGACAACCAGAGAAGAGCTGGTTGGTGCTGCTGGAGCCGTTTCTCTGGCCGTGTTCCCTGTGTGTCTGGGTCCTGGGCTTGCTCTGGGTGGGCCCAGTGCTGGGGCTAGGGGTGCCCTGGGACAGGGGAGCTCCCTCCCCCTCGGGCTGTGTGGGTGGCCAGGGCTCTGCTGCACACCAGGAGGAAGCCCAGACTCATTTCAGGACGTGCTATATGGTAAAATATGTTGTTATGGCAACTAAAGTTCTAAAAATAGACCAAGGAGAAAAAGATGATGTACATAAAAATGACCACATTTTATTTTAATTATGAGGAAATTTAAATGCTTTCTGTGTGAAGAATTCTGAAGTTTATGAGTGAGTTTTGCTTGTGTCTGTAACTCTGAGCCCAGAATGGTTGGGCACTGCAGGGAGGCTTCCAGAAGCCCTGGGCAGCAGCTGTGGCAAGGCTGGGGCTGAGCAGCTGGGAGAGAACAGAGAGAAGCTCAGTCTGTGAGGGGGTCCTGCTCAGAAACGGAATATCCCACTCCTAAAACTCCATCTGAGGGAAAAACTTCATCTTTGGGTTAACTTAAAAATCTTCCTGAGAAAATCCTAACGTTGGAATTTGGGACCAACCAGAGCAGCAGAAGCTGTTCCATGTCTCGGTTTCTGTTGCCCAGAGCAGCTGTGGCTGCCCCTGGATCCCTGGCAGTGCCCAAGGCCAGGCTGGACACTGGGGCTTGGAGCAGCCTGGGACAGTGGGAGGTGTCCCTGCCCTTGGCAGGGCTGGCACTGGATGGGCTTTAAAGTCTCTTCTAACCCAAGCCAGTCTGGGATTCTCTGATCTGTAAGTGCTGGGGCAGGACTTGGCTCTGGGCTGGTGTTTGTGTAGGCAAAGGGTAACAATTAATTACATTTTGGCACTACAACCAGTGGCTTTACAGGGAATCTTCATCCAGCTGCACTGTTCTGATGTCCAGACCTGGCTGCCCTCCCTGTCCCTCGTCACCCGGGTCAGGAGCTTCGACTCCTTTGCTTTTCCCACTCGTTCTGTGTTGTGAAAGCCAATTCTTGAAACTGAGTCTTTTCTCTTAATAATAACAGCAACAACAATCGCACCCAGTCTTGCTTTGGTGGCCTCACTCAACACAGCTGCTCTCCTTGCAAAACCCCCAGGCTCTGCTGTGGCTGAAGCTGCGGCTGCCCAGGGCCAGCGTTTGCGCTGCAGGGATCAGTGAACTTCAGTTGTTCTTGGAACCACTGGAGAGAGGAGGGGTTTGTGTCAAAATCCAAGCTGCAGCTGCAATCCTTTTATTAATTATAATTGAGCCTCCCTGGAGCTGCCCAGTGCTGGCTGGGCCAGGTGGGTCAGGAGAGCCCTGGCAGGGAGGGCACTGGGGTGGGTCTGGCCAATTCCCACGGCAGCACGGGCTTCCATCCTCATCCCAGCCGGCTGCAGTGCCCCCGTGGGAATGCTGCGGTCACTGCCAGCCCCTCTGCTGCCCCCCTCCCTGCCAAGCCCTGGGGCAGGAACACACTCCTGGCAGGGGAAGGGGCAGCTGGGATGGTCCTGGGCACCCCACTCGCTTCTCCCCTGCTGGGTGAGTCCTGCATCCTCTGAAAGACAAACATCTGCAGAAGGGGCCACAGAGAGGAAACTTCCCTCGGTACAGAGGGAGAGCTGTGAGTGTCAGCTGCATGGGATGTGTGTATGAAAAGCAGCATTTAATTAAATAAAGGTAATGTAAAAAGAAATCTGCATCGGCTCGCTGTGTGCCACAGAGTGAAGGAGCTGCCAAGGAACAGGAGTTCCCTGCCTGGCTCCTGCTGCCAGCAGGAGCAAATTCCCTGCCTAGGCTGTGCTGTTTCTGTCTGTGTGTATAGACACATAAATAGGTGTATGTGTGTTTACCATGTGCTGTAATTTCTTAGGTGCTATTAATTTCGTGCCTCTTCCAAATATTTGAGCACTCCTGTGACCTTCTAACCAAAACAGCCAGAGTAAACTGTATGCAATCTATATGTACAGGGGCTGTCAGAGAGAGCTAACATTTACCCAGAGTCGGGGCTGTTTATATTGCAGCAGCATGAGAAATGGCAAACACGGAGCAGAGAGGCCGCTCCCGGCGGGAGGGGATGGGAATCCAGGGAAGGGATGGCCTGGGAGCGGTGCTGTGCCCCTGGGATTGGGCTTTGGCACAGCTCTGAGCATTCCCCTCGCATGTTCTGTCCCAGAGGGAGCTCCTGGGGGCTGGGGCTGTGCTCTGTCAGTGGCAGTGTGGCTGATGCTGTGGCCACCAAACCCCGCTGTGCTCCCAGTGCTGGTTACTGGGGGCAGCTCAGGCAAGGGCCCGTCTGATTCCCCAGGGTGAGGACCAGGGGATCATCCTGTCTCATATTGTTAAGTTAAAAGGAAAAGCATGAAACCAAAGTATTACATTTAAAGTGTTGCTTGCGAGGCATTTTGAGTTCCCCTTTACCCAGTGGCAGAGGTGGGAGCCCACCAGGAACTGGTGCTCTGGGATTCTCTCTGGGATTTGGTGCTGTGACCAAACTGTGCTTGATAAGGTTCTGCCCCTGTGCAGTGACAGAAGTGGTATCTGATGGAGAACACTTAATAGGCATTAAATTAGACGTTAGACATGTGAAAAAGGACAGGTCATGTATATTGACAGCTGTGGAAGGAAAAGGGATCAGCTTTCTTGCCAAGGGGGAGGAGATGCCAGTCAGTGCAGCACTATCCGTGAGCTACACTGAAACCAGTGCTTGGAAAACTGCAGCCATTCCTACCCATTCCTTGTTTCCCTTGGCCGTTTTGTTGGCTGAATTTCTACTAACTATTGGATAAAATCCAGACTTTTAATGGAAGTTTGCATGTGCTTAGGTGTTGGGTTTGCCCTTTTCTGTTGCAAGCTTGTTCTTTAACCATTTGTCTGGATTGTGACACTTCTCCAGGCTGGTATTCCTAATCCTGGATTTCTGTGCTAGGAATTGGTAAAGAAATGGGACTTTTGTAGCAATCCCCTCCTAATCCAGAACGTGTCACCCTCCCTCTCATCCCCAGCTCCCTTCCTCCCAAACCAGGGAGCAGCAGCTGCACGGGAGAAGAGTTCTGGGCTAAGAGGTGACACCAGGTAAGAGAATGGTTTTGCTTCTGCTGGTGTCACCTTCCCAAGGGGTTACTGGGAAAATGCAGAGCAGCTGGTTTTGACCTGCCCTTGGAGGAGCAGCAGAGCTGAGGTGCTGAGATGTTCTCCAGAGCAGGGCAGGCTTTGCACAGAGGGAGAGGTATTCCTGTGGGGATCTGAGCATGGAATGACCCAGGGCTGTGCTCACCCTGGGAGAGAGCCATGGTCCCACAGCAACAGCTGAGCAAAAGCATGGATCCCATGCAGCAGAAACGAGACATCTGAGAGGGATATATGCAATAACAATAACAACTCTTTCCTCTGTAAGGAAAACCAGGATATCCAACTCTTTTTTCCTCTCCTTGGGCTCCAAGCCCCACTTATTTCCCCTCTGTGGAGATCCAGGTTTGGGTGCTGCGTGTGGAGCTGGTACCTCCTGTGTTCTGTGAATGCCAGAGGAAGGCAAACCTGCCTGACAGTGCAGCTCTGCAGCTGCCAGCAGTGCTGGCCAGCACGGTGGTGAAATTAAGGACAAATAGGCAGGAGTACATTTTGTGCATGTAGTGTCTGCTGATGACTCAATATTTCAGCTAAACATATTTACCTGAATATTCATAGTTGCTTTGGAGGTGCCTGCATCTCCTGAGCTCAGCTAATCACTTCAATTCTGATAATGGCACCGCTTTGCTCCAGCCCCCAGCACTGCTGCCCGCAGCCTTCAGCTTCCAAATACCCCAGGGCAACAACAACACACCTGACAAAGACCCAGCAGCCTGGCTGAGGTTTCCCTTTGCAGTGGAGGCACCAAATCCAGTCTGAAGCCCAGAGGTCCCCGTGGGGGTCAGGGCAGGACCCCCTGGCAGTGGGAGCTCAGAGTGAAGCACTGAGGTCAGAGCTGGGCGCTGAGTTTCCCCTCTGGGAGGGTTTTATCAGGCAACAGATGGTGCTGAGGTGCTGCTGAATCTCAATGTCACCTCAGCTAATCCTCAGTGAAGTTTTGAGGTTTCTCCGAAGGCTGTGGCTGCCAGCTCAGCCCTGCTCTGGCAGCAGGATCTGGGATCAGGGAGCCAGGAGTCAGTGTGGGGCTTTGCAGCAACAGACACGGCCCCAAGGGCTGCTGGGGATATGTTGTGCTTGAAAGGGAACTGAAGTTCTTCAGACAGCAAGAAGGAAAGTTAGAAATGAAAACGAAACAGGTAAAAATAAAACTCCCACAGTGAGCTTCTCCACTTGCTGGATTAAGGAACTTTAAGATGAAGAGGTTGTAGTCAGGTGAGTCTTGTCCTCTTCTCTGAGGCCACCAGTGACAGGACAGGAGGAAACAGCCTCAGGCTGGGCCAGGGGAGGCTCAGGGTGGGCAGCAGCAGGAATTTCCCCATGGAAAGGGTGCTCAGGCCTTGGCAGGGACTGCCCAGGGAGGTTTGGAGTGCCCATCCCTGGAGGTGTCCCAGGAAGGGCTGGAGGTGGCACTCAGAGCTCTGGGCTGGGGACAGGGCACAGGTTGGGGTCGATGGTCCTGGAGCTCTTTCCCAACCTCAGCGATCCTGGGATCTGCTCTGTGCCCTGAGGCACAGCTCTAAAGGGAACTCCTGCCCGCTGATCCCTGAGTGCACAGACCCTGTGTGTGACTGCAGGGCAAAGCCACCCTTAATGGGGGTGTCACATGCAGCACTTGCTCACTACTATTTATCATTTGTATTGTACAGCTAAAAATAATCCATAAGAAACCCACAGGAAAACTGGGCTTGGGTTTTCTCTTGCAACGGCAGAGTGGGACACAACTGGAGCTGCTGGGTGTGGGGAGGGGGGAAAGGGAGCACCATTTGATCCCAGGACATCCATTTGCACCAATCACTTGTGTACCCAGTGTTGGATTCTTCCTGCCCAGACAGTCCCACAAAGGCAGATTTCCTTGGCTCAGGAACAGGGGCTTCAAGGTGTGTGCCCAGACTTTCCTAGAATTTTAAAACCAAGGCTGATGAGCTGTCAAATAAACAATAATGCTGCTGTTTTAAACTCGTGTTCATGCTTGAATAGGGGCTGATTTCCACTGGTGCTGCTGACTCCAATCATCCCAGCTGGACCTCAGACCCTCCCAAACCTCAAAATAAGAGACAAAATTTTCATTCTTGCATCTATAGTTAAAAGCTGTGAAAATCTTTGTGACTTATATCACTAATGATACTTTAACTAGTTGATATTTTACTTTTTTATAGCTGGGGAGTTTATTTTTAAATCCTTGCTTTTTCAATAGCTTCATTGCAGTAATTGCTGAGGAAAATCGCGCTGCAGTCGATACCAAAGTGCTTCAGAGTGGTGCAGAATGGGAACAGAGTGTCTGTGCCCTGTTCAGGGAGGCTCTGTGCCGTGCTTCCTCAGCAGGTTTGCTCCTGTGGGCAGCTGGAGCAGCTCCTGGCCCTGCCAGGGCTCTGTCCTGGCTCTCCAGTTGCTACCAGCGGCCTTGACAGCCCTGTCCTTCCCCAGACTGGCCTGGCTGAGCTCAGTGTGAGGGCAGAGCCCACCATGCTTCTGGAGAGATTTCTGCTGTTGTGGGAGGCAAGATCCTCTTTGATCCCAAACCCAGGGTCCGTGGTCAGCTCCTGCCATGGAGAGAAGGGCTGGGCTGGCCTCAGCTCTCCCCAGCTGTGTCTGGGCTGGAGCTGCCCTGGTTGAGGCACTTTAGAGCCTCTCAGGTGTGCCCAGGGGGGGTGTTAAACATGGACCAGGCTCTGAACCTGACAGTGCTGGGAGGGTTCCCTTCAGGGTGTGGGGAATGTGGGCAGCCCCGGGATAGTGACAGCTGTGTGTGAGCTCCAGGGCTGGAGGAGGCTTCACCCAGCACTACTGCAAAATAATTACAGTAAAGAAAAGCTTGATGGACTTGCATGTGTGGATTTATTGGCAGTAGTTTGCATTTTTTCCTCATTAAGGGCTGATTATTCTGATAATAAAGAATAAACTTTGCCATCGAGCATCTCAAGGCTCAACAGTCCTTAATTAAATGTCATAATTGTCTTTGAAGCAGGTAAATGTTATTGCATATCACAGGAGTGCAGGCTGGGGCTGAAGAGCAGATGCAGCTCGCTGTGATGAGGAGCAAAGCTGAAAATAAACATTTTAGGATCTGTACATTGTCAGCAGAGGACAGACCTTAACCAGGGGCACTTGATGTTCACCCTTCTTGTGCCATTTGCATTTTCTCTCTGCTAAGGGGGTTATCAAAGAGTTTAATTGTCAGCTTGGTGTCAGCACTGGTCTTGTTCTTCACATTTCTGTGAGGTTTGCACAGGAATAAATGTCCTTGTGGCAAAACCAGCACGAGTTCCTGGCTGCTGCAGGGTCACAGCTTGACCCGCACAGGTGGCACCGCGTGCCCGGGACAGGGGATCCCTCAGTCCCTCGGTACAAAAGGCTCTTCCCAAGAGCTGCCTCCCACCTGATGTGGAGAAACTTTTCCCTTGGCAGCAAAAGGCAAGACCTGAGGAAGGTGCTACTGAATCTCAGTGGCTGCTATAGCCAGTAAGTGTGATAAAATCTGGTTTATAACTAGTGATAGAAGAATTGCAGGGGCTTTGAGTGGAGATTTAACACTTGCAGTAACGCAGGGGTGCACTGCCTGCCCCTGGAGAGCAGCACAGCCTTTACCCTGACATGGGCTTGGCCTGTCCTCTCCAGGGCTGTGCCACCAGTGGGGATGGATGTAAAGATCTGGTGTTCTGGGCAGCTGCAAGGAAAGGGGCTACAGCAGCCTCTGACACTGGGTGTTGTTCTGCTGTTGGAATTAACCCACATCACAAGACACCACAGAAAGAAAACCAAGAAAAGTCCTTGGGGAAGGGCAGGAGGTTCCTGCTGGGCCATGGGAACAGAGGAATTCTCCAGGAGTTGAGGCTCAAGAGTCACTGGTTCTTTACAAGGTACCAGGTACCAAACTCTTGTGCTAAGAAATCCTAGAAAATAAGATTACTTTATGTTGGTCATATGGAAAGGGCAGATTAACCCTGCTGGACTGTGGAGCCAATACAGATTTACCCCACCAGTGGCATTTTTCTGTTCCCTTCCCTGGAAAAAGCTGGTGCAAGCCGAGGTGAGGGTTTGATCTGCACCCGAGGCAGCTGCAGGCCTGTTGTGCCCTCAGGGATGTTGCTACGCTACAAATGCAGCCTCAGCTTTATTCCCTGGGAAGGCTGAGAGGTGTTAATACACCTGGAATGGATCATTTTAAATATTAAACTGCAGATGGGAGTCATTTCCTCCCTGTACCATTCGAACAGATCAATCTGCTGGGCTGCTGAAAGGGTGTCTGGGCTGGGGGCAGTTCCCTCTGCTGGGCTGCCCTGCATCCCCTGGGTCCCTCCATCTCTCTGTCCCTCCATCCCCTGGGCTGGGGAGGCTCTGAGAGCAGCCCTGGGCCCTGCTGCTGGTGCCACCCCCCTGGCTCAGCCCCTCTGCTCTTGGAGCCACAGCAGCTTTAGCAGGAGGGGAACTGCCTCCCTCTGCCCCGAGCATCCATCGCCTGCCAGGGTCACCGTGAGAACGGGCTCTGAATAATCAGCCAGGCCAATTAATTAGAGTGCTGGTGCTGCCCTGCGCAGCTGGAGGGTCACAGCTATAGTTACCTCTTTCCCCTCGGCGGGAGCGCAGTGAGAAGGAGCTCTGGGTGCATCCCTGGTTTATTTATCAATGACGGAGGCGGCTGCAGCGGGGCCGTTACACCACAGCGATGCTATCTGCTGCCTGCTGCTGCTGTGGTTGTTTGCAAACGTGTCACGGCAGCATCCTTGTGGTTTCACAGACAGGGTGGTTTCCTTTCCTTAAAAACCTGCCTTGCAAAGCAGAGCAGTGATGCTGGCAAGGGGCAGACACATCTTGGTGCTGCTCAGGGCCCCGGCCCTTCCCATCCCCCTGCTTGGGCACAGCCCTGCGTGAGCTGGGCCGTCTCAGAGCCACACACTGGGCTGGAAGGGACCCTAAAGCCCATCTTGTTCCCATGGGCAGCGACACCTTCCACCATCCCAGGCTGTTCCAAGCCTCGTCCAACCTGGCCTAGGACGCTGCCAGGGACGGGGCAGCCACCACCACCAAAATTTGTGTATTAGTAGCCCGTGGCTGGAGAGAGAGAGAGAGAACAAATACTTCTGATGGAAAATGAGGTGACTAAAATGTGCAGAGAGACAAGTATTTCCCTTCTCTGCACACTGAGCAGTTGTGATGAGCTCCTGTTAAACTATGGTCATTCTGGGTTCATTTCCATGTACAACCCATTCCCCAATTCTGTTCTGAATTAGCTTAAGCATTTGGTAAGGTCTTCAACTGCAAATATCTAATTTCTTATTCAATATTCAGAATTCCAAATGGAACAAATGATCTGTTTACATGCATCAGGCAGACCATCTGCTTCCATAGGAGAATTCAACAAAGAATCCATTAATTGTCATGCATGTTTATTCATCATTCTTAATTCATAATTCTTATAAATAATTAAATCAGAGGATCTTCTGCAAATAAACAAGCCAAGTGATTATTTTGAAGCTCCAGCTTCCATACCTAAAAGAAAACAAAATTAATAGCTCATGTGAACATCTAAGAAAAGGAAAACATTCAATTTGGTGAGTACATAAAGCGCTATAATTTTCCGCAACCAACTCATCTCTTTCATCTTGCATTTAAAACTGTAATTACCATCGCCAGCAGAACATGGAGAAGGCAGCAGAAAGAGAAAACAAAGTATGGAGAGAAAGTGGGAAGGTAAATTATGTGAGAGCACCAGAAAAGACAATTTGTCTGTGTTCCTCTGCCCAGGCTCTCCCGCTCTCTCCCCGGCGCTGGCGTTACCTCCGGGTATTTATAACCCTGTGCTGGGCATGAGGCTAAAAGATTGAGTCCAAATGTCCTTTGCTAAAGACCCTGGAGGATTAAAAATAGAGGGATGATCGTGGTCCTTGGAGGAAATTTTGAGGCACATCTAAATAGCATCGCTGCATCCCTACAGCCACTGCAATCTGGGGTCCTTTCCCAGCCACTCCAAGTATTATTTCTGGAAATCAAGAGTCCTCGGGCACATAGTGCTTTCACTGTGAGTGACTTCAAGCTGGAAAATGTGATTCATTGGAGCTAAAATGTAATTTCCAGAATAGTCATCTCTCTCAGCTTATCTTCTGGGGGAAAGAGACATTTTGGCGTGTCAGCGGGTGAAAGGGCTGGGACCTGCTGCGCCGGATGGAGAGTGTTTTATTACTTTCACATTTCTTATTTTAACTTCATTGTCTGACACAGCCATTACCTTTTCAAGGATGGAGTTCTTAAATGTATTGGGAGTCTTGTACCCAGAGAATACTGAGCCTCCTGTAATGTAAGACATAAATGTACCTAATGCATCTCTGGCTTTCCTGCCGAGCCCTGGAAATGACATGGCCGGGTTCATTATGGCCTGATGATTTGGCTCAACTTCTTCTGCCAGCCTGCTGCAATTTCAAAAACTGGTATCTTTATTCCCACAGTAAAGAAGGGTACAAAATTGGTAATGATTTATGGATGTGCCCCTCTGCTTTAATAATCCAAATTAGCACAGTGGCACAGATTGCTCCTGAGGGATGTTTTTTGAGGGGTCTGCATGGGCACATGGAGGTTGGAATTTTTGAAATCCCATCAAATATTAGACCAGTCTAAACCTGTCACAGCATTGACAGACATCAAGTCAGAGCTCAAAGCTGGGTGCTGGAAACTAAACTGCCTTTCCTGAAATTTTGGTTCAGACTTCCCTCTGGTATTTGAGCTCTTCATTCCAAGAGTGAAAAATAGGGTTTTAGCCATCCAAAGCTGTCAGCTTCCTGTCCTGATGCCTAAAATCTGGGTGTGCTGTGCCCTGCAGTCTGGGGGTTCCTTTCCTTGCCATGGTGTTGAGCAGAGCCCATGGGATGGGATGGACACCATGGGATGGGATGGACATGCAGTGCCTGAGAGAGAATTCCTGTTGGATAATGTGTGGTAGAGGCCGTGTGAGCCACAGGCTGCTGTTACCAGGTTCACAAACAGGAATCCTAAGGAGCAAACACCAACCCACGAGGGCAGGCTGAGCCGATGCCTGATGCTGCCGAGCATCCTCCTCCTCCTCCTCCTCCTCCTCCTCCTCCTCCTCCTCCTCCCGGCGGGCTGAGGCAGGTGGAGCCCCGCTGTGGTTTAACCAGGGAGCACTTGGGGTTTCCTGTGTTATCATCTGCTGCTCTCGGGGTGACTCATTCCACGATTATGTAGGCATTTTATCCACTGTGTTATTACTGGAAAGTTTTTTCTGCAGAGGCTTGGAATATAAAACTGAAAATATTCTGATTGTAAACTGCCTCAGATAACGCTGAGCCTGTTGTAAAAGCAGGGCCTGTCTGTGCAACAGTAATTCCACAACTGCAGCAGCAGGAGTGAGTGCTGAACTCGTTCCTGCTCCCATGTCAGCGTTCTTGGTACTGCCAAAATTGAGATTCTCATCACAGAGGAGTCGGGAGGCTGCCTTCTCCTCACATTTAATTCTTTTCTAGTTGAAGAACAGTCTTTTAATGTGCTACTGCTGGGAGGTTTGGGTACTTTCTCCAAGATTATGACAATCCGAGAATTTCAAGGATGTGGGTGGTTATAAACTCTCCCTTGAAATGTGCCATAAAGCAGCAAAGGAAGCCAGAATTCACATTATTTCCTTGTTACACCCTACAGGAGCTGTCATCCAAGGGGTATGTGGCTGTTGAATTAAAATTTAGCTGAAGAGATTTCAGCAGTACTGGGGGTTTCTTTTTGTGGCTTTTACACTGATTTCTCTCTTCTGCCCCTGTTGTGTTTCTGAGTTTTCCATCATTAGCTGGCTGCACCCTCCTCTTTAGGGATCCAGCTCCAAATGGGACATTTTTCCTTTAAGAGGGGTTTCCCTGAGGAGCAGGTTTCTCTCTCAGGATTTCTAGTCTGTAGTTTTAATGTCTAGAGTGTTTTCCTTCTCCCTGCGAGCTCCTGGCAAAGTGAGGAGCTTTAAAACACAAATATTTATGGACAAGGCAGTGTTTGCATTAGGGAATGAAGAGTCTGGATCAGCTGCTTTGCTTATCTGGTTCAGAGAAAGACTCTGAGGAGCCCTGGCTGTGCTCTGAGACACCATCCCAGCTTTGAGTCCACAGGACAGGCTTGCCTAAAGAGCAGCCCAAAGGAAGAGAGGCTCATTTTTCAGGAAGAATTTCTTCATGGCAGGGACTATCAGCCACTGGCAGGGGCTGCCCAGGGAGGTTTGGAGTGCCCATCCCAGGAGGTGTCCAAGGAATTCCTGGACATGGCACTCAGGGCTCTGGGCTGGGGACGAGGTGGGGCTTGGGCACAGCTTGGACTCGATGATCCTGGAGCTCTTTTCCAACCTCCGTGATCCTGGAATTCTGTGGTTTTACAGCTTCCTGCAGAGATGCAGCATTTGGCACCATTTCTCAGCTCCTTGGCAACGTGGCCCTGCCTGGGAGAAAAGGTTATTAATATAGAGAGCGACAGATTCAGGAGGTCCTGGATGCCAGGAGCTGTGCTGGGCTCCAGCAGGTGACAGTGGGCCTGGGGCACAGCAGGGCACTGGGCAGGGAAATGATTCTTGGCCCCATGTCCCACCCAAATCCAGCCAAAAAGCCTCTGAGCTTTAGGAAGTGATTTATATTTGTTCCCTGGGTAAACAGGGAACCCAACCAGGCTCTGCCAGTCCAGCACCTTTCAGGCACAGTTAAATTAACTTTTAGAAAAATAATAAAAATAATGGCCCAGCCTAATGAATGCCTGAGGAATTCTATAAAAGGCCTTGTGACACCTGCATTAATACCAAATGAGTTCATTATGATTAATGTTATTAAAATAAATGTCATAGCGGTGAATAATGGCCTGGCCATTATTTTAAAGTGTTGCCACTGGATCTATAAAAGCTCATGAGTCAACCCTGGGGAAGGAATTCTGCACGTTCATGTCTAAAACCTGTGGGGAATTCAAACTTTTCTACAAAAATAGCCCCAAAAATAACACGGAAGGCTGTGAGAGCTCTCTGAAGGACAGAGCGTGCCCTGGCTCGGGCAGGGCTGGTTTTCCTGTGGCTCAGAGGTGGGATGGGAGGATTTCTGACCTGGGAATTTCTTGGTGCTTGAGGATGATTCCAGAATTGTTTGTGCTGGTTTGTGTTTGGGCTTTTATCAGGCCAGATTTTTTTTTTTATTCTGCTGTTTTTAGAGGGGGATTGTCTTCTTGACTTTCAAAGCACAGCACAACAGTCTTACAAACATCACAAACTCATCCTTACAAAAAAGAAAAGGCTAAGAATGAAAATATTTATATTAGTGACAGGTAAAAGCAACTATTTTTGGTGGGTTTTACCTATGCAAATCTTTTTAGCAACTTGTGAAGCCTCAGGAGAGATGTTCTTTAGAATCTTGATTAAAATCTCAGCTGGAATAAAATATTTAGCAAAAAGATGTTTCCCTACTCTTCAATTGCTCCTTAATTAATCATCTTTGTTAACTGGCTGGAAGACATCCTGCTTCATTTCTCCTTTTTGGCTTAGGATAATGCATGTAAATTCATTTGGGGTTGTATAATCCAATCATAAAAAAACCCCAATCATAAAAAAACCTTGCTGCCACTGATAATGTGTTGTTAGCAGGATAAAAGGGAACAGTGCTGGTCCTGGTGTTGGGGGACAATGACAAGCAGCATGGTGGCACTGAGCTGGGACAGAGGGCCCATAAACTGTCCAATAAAACCAACAGGAACCTGAGGAAAGAGATTGATTGGTATCTGACTCCAAGTATTGCCAAACCAGCGCAGTAAAGTTTCTGAGGTGTGTTTTGCCAGGGAGTTAAAATCACCAGGTGTGCAAGAAATGTAATAGGGGGGAAAACTATGTAATTTCTATAATTATTTTTGAAGCAATGAATTGCCCGGTCACAGAACTATTTTAGCTGTGGTGACGTAAGGTCCAATTAACAGAATGACATTGGGGAAGAGCTGTAAATCTGCAGGGTTTACATTTTATTGCTGCTGGAATTGTGCTGCAGGGACAGAGCCATGGCTGGGCTTGGCTGGACAGAGGTGGGATTTAGGCTGCCTCGCTCCACTGTAGGAGCACAGCTCCAAGGTGGACGTGGTGGGGCTGAGCTGACAATTGGACCTGATGAAGTCCAAGGCCTTTTCCAGCCTTACCAATTCTGTGATTGTGCCTCAGGGCCACACGGGGTCATTTCACAACAATTGCAGCTCACCGCTCAGAGGTGCCCGCAAAACCTGCAGAGGTTGCGAGTAGGAAAACCAGGAAAGGATGAGGATGGAGCCCAACATTGTTCTACATCAGAACACACGTGTGCACTTTGTTGTTGCTATGGCCTCAAACCCCCTAATTTCTGAGGAGGTGTTTAATTTATTTTCCTTTTAAATTAAAGCTTTAGTAGGAATGACTCATCCAGCCCTGTTTACCGAAAGGGTTTTGCTCCTGGGCCGTGCTCCTGTGGATGTTGCAGCCGTCACCAGCGGTGAGGGGGATGCTGTTACTGCTGTTTGGGGGCAAGATGCTGGTAAGGGAGGCTGAGAAAACCAATTGACTTTGGGTTTGCAAACCACAGAAAGAAGTCACACTTATTGATGGACTGATAGCGTGTGCACCAGCAGAATGAGACCAAGAGGCTGGAGAAATGAGGCTGGAAATGCAGTGATAGGTTGTAAGTGGGTGTAGCTGTGCTGGTGGTTGCCAGACCTGAGTCGCAATTTCTTTCCCCGTGATTTCTTGACTCTGCAGAAACATTAAACGCAGCTCAAGGATGTGGCAAGCCCCCTTATCTTCCTGTTCTGCGTGTCCTCGTGCTCCGGCAGGGAGGGTTTGGTCTGTGCAGATGCAGACAGCTGTGTGCGTGCCGTGCCCCTGGCCCGGCGCTGGGAACCGAGCAGAGGAGAAGGAACAAATATTCACGTTCCTGGTGCAGTGCCAAAACTAGAGGTTGATAATTTAATCTGCTGGCTCACAGCTTGAGAGTCTACACAAACATCCCCCTTTTTTCCACACAGGATGGATCATGCTGCCATGGGTGCTGGGAAAGCCCAAGGAATAAATAGGCTCCCCGCAGTTATTAAATGTGATGGTTGGCATTCAAATCCAGGTCAAATATCTCATTCCTCAGCTTCAGCATTGCAATATCTCCGGTTATTTCTGATTTATGCAGCTGTCATAAACACTCCTGCCCACGGAAACATGCAGAAGTCACCCTGAGACCTCTGGGGAAATCCAGGGATATTTCTTCAAGCTGGAGCTTTTTGATTGCACACCAGATGCCTTTATGTGCCTCCTCTGGGAGTCGTTTGTCACCTGACACCAAAACTGCCATAGTGCTGCCGCTGTGCAGGTGCCCCAGTCAGAGCTGCTGGGGCTGTTTGCAGGAGGGGACCCCCCAGTGCCCCCAGTGTCCCCAGTGTCCCCAGTGCCCCCAGTGCCCCCAGTGCCCCCTGCCCGCCGTGCTGCGCCTGGGGACACCTGAGCTGCGGTGTCATGGGCTCACTGAGGAAAGGGCTCTGTCCTCACCAACCACAGCAGGGACAGAGCTGCACCCTCCAGCAGCAGCGTGCGGGAGGCAGGAGGTGCCTGCTGGGCTGTGCCCGGGACCGGGCTCCGTCCCTGGGTCCTCTGCTGGAATCAGAGCTTTGCACGAGCAAACAAAGTTTTTCCAGGCACAGGCTCTTTCCTGCCTTAAACCAGGGTATAAAATCTGGTGCTGCTTTTGTGCATTCAGTGCTGCTTGCCTGCCCTTACATGGGTTTCTTTACAATTTCTGGTCACGCAAGGAGCTGCATCATTTACAGGCAGGATTCGCAGGAATGCGGCTCTGCCGCTGCCGAGCAGCTGGAGGACACCCTTAAATAAAAGAGAATCCTCCCCACAAGCTGTTTCATGTTATCATGATGGCTGGGAGATAGAGAGAAATCCTTTCTGACTTCTGTGACCCTCTGGCAAGCAATGACAGGTCCCTGCTGGGCCTGGACCCAGGTTCTTTTAATACTTCAGAAACTTCGGGAGCATCCCTCCCTCCTCGTGCACATGACTAAGTACAAAGGGAATTTAATCTTCCCTCACAGCTCCATCTCCAGGGTCTGACTCTCATGTTCTCTTCGTAGACTGTTCCTGCAGCCTCCCTGCAAAAGGCAGAGTGCTCTGCACACCCAAACTGCTCCCACATTCACCCCAAAACGCATCACCCAAACCTGACTGAGGCTGGCAAATCTCTGGAGCTCTGACACACCATGACACGGATTCCATTTCCCCGTGGGAGGGCTGTGGGTGTTGAACAGGGTTATTCCGTGCTGCAACTTCCCAGGTTCCAGGTGTTTTTAACAGGGAAAGGGTATTTTCCATGGCTCGGGGGAATGACCTGCACAAGTCCTGTGCCAGGCCTGTGTTTAGGCAGCTCTGGGCTGCTGGTGAGCCCAAGAACTCCCCATCACCTCGGGTTCCTTCAGTGCCAGCCTGTGCAAACCAGAGGGAGGTGATGGACCATCCTGAGAATAACACCTGAGGAGGTTTCTGGTTGCTCTAATCCCAATGTGTCCTCCTGATTCCTCACTGTTGGCTTTGGTGCTGTACTTGCAGGGAACGAAGCCATTTCCTCTGCAGCCTGGAAGCCTGGGCAGAACACAGAGCACAGTCCCTGGGATCTCTTCATCTGCTTAGAACTACCTTAAGATGATTTTTTTAGAAGTAGCTTTGTGATTTTATTTCCCTTTCCAGGGCCCCCAAACTGGATGTGCCTAACCTCATATTCCGGTTGTTGAACATTTAAAGGGTGCAGAATGAGAGCAGACATTAACAAATCTATCACTTCATCTTCTCCAAACTGTGTTAAACTGTGGAAGCAGCTCTGCACGGGTTCAGCTCTCAGTTCTGCTACTGGCAGGAGATAATGAACAAATCACTGAGCTCCAGGTGGAGATTGAGGAGGGGGAATGTTCTGGTGTAAGAGCTGGGAGTAAAGGAAAAGCAAAACGAACTTTGAAATTAAGGTATCCAGCAGTATTAAGGCAAAAGCAGAGTGAAAAAAGGTTCCCACTCCAAGAGCATGTGCAGTTTTTGGACTAATTTGAGTAAAATGAGTTGAACAGGCTCTTCTAGACTCGGTAATTCAACACAGGCTGCTGCTGGTGCTCGGTAGAAATCCTGCCCAGAGCTTGGTAGGATGAGGATGCAAGGCAGGGTGTGGAATGAATCACTCTATGCTGCATATGGATAACCAAAAAAAAGCAGGATTGAGAGTTAGCATGGCTGGGAGGGCCTGGGTGAAGCAGCACCTCCTCATCCCACTGCTCCTCCCTGTGCCAGAGCCAGCTCCTGGCTGGGGCCACTCCAGCTCCTCCCTCGCAGGCAGGGTGGGAATAGAGACACCAGGACGGGGTTTGCCCCGTGCTGGAGGCTCACAGTGCTCTGGGCATGGGGCTGCTTCTCCAGCCTTCCTTCCTAAAACATTTGTGCTCCCAGAGAAGCCAATGACTTTCCTCATGCCTGATCTTCACCAAATTCAGTCAAGGATGGACATCAAGTGTTTTGCTGCTCGCAAACCCTTTCACACACACCTCTCCTTTTAGGTTTTGAGGACACTTAATGAAGTGTAATAACAAAGTTCAAGCTTTTTGGAGAAGGTTCTGAGGTCCTGCTGCCAGCCCAGAGCGCAGCGTTGGCAGCGTGTGAGCTCAGCGATGCTGGGATCACATCTCAGAGAAACTGCCCCGACAGCTGCGGCGCAAAGGGAGCTCTGCTCCCCCTCAGTGCAGAAGCTGAGCAGCTGCAGCTGGGCCAGGGGTGGGTTAGCTTGGATCTCAGGGAAAGGTTCTTCCCCCAGAGGGTGCTGGGCAATGCCCAGGCTCCCCAGGGAATGGGCACGGCCCCGAGGCTGCCGGAGCTCCAGGAGCTCCCAGGGATGCCCGGGGTGGGGTTGTTGGGGTGTCTGTGCAGGGCAGGGGTTGGACTGGATGGTCCCTGTGAGTCCCTTGCAGGTCCTGTGATTCCCTGAGCCCCAAGGCTGAGCAAGGGCACAGCCTGGGAGTGCTGTGACAGCCCCGCAGCTGCCACAGCCCTGCTGCGGTTTGGCCGCTGCTGGGCTGTCTAGACAAGCCTTCGAGAGAGCCATGTTCTGGCTCCCATTTGATTATGAGACAGGCTTTTTCATCTCTAATGTAAACATGCCCGAATAACATAACTCTGCTGTGGCATTTCTTGTACAAAAGCCCCTTTTTTGGAAGGAGCGATTCGATTCATGCATTTCCATTCCCCACTATGGATATAATTTCATCTTTCCCATTTAGGCATTAGGTTTCCTGAAAAAAAAAGGGTGAGGTGAAAATGCTGAGCCCCTCAGAAAGTGCTCGTATTTAGCAAAGAGCTGCAGCTGTGCAAATACGAGGCTTTGCCTGGAACAAGTGAACTGAAATCCACCTGGTGTCATCGCTTCCACCCCACACAGCCAGCCCCAGGCTCTGCCCTCCCGGCAGGGGCACGGCAGGGCTGGGACAGCCCGTGCCACCCCCAGAGCTCCTGCAGCACGGACGGGACTCCTGGCTGGGTCTGAGGGGACCGTGGCGCTGGGCAGCTCCTCTGAGCGGTGCCACAACGCGCAGTGACTGCCCTGGGGCTCGAGCAACATCTCCCCGTGCTGAGGAGAGAGGGCTCTGGAGCCAGAGCCAAGGCTTCGCCCAAGGCCCTGGCACAGGGTGCCCAGAGCAGCTGGGGCTGCCCCTGGATCCCTGGCAGTGCCCAAGGCCAGGCTGGACACTGGGGCTTGGAGCAGCCTGGGACAGTTGAAGGTGTCCCTGCCCATGGCAGGGGGTGGAAGTAGAGGATTTTTAAGGTCTTTTCCAACCCAAACCATTCCAAGAGTCCGTGAAACAGGACAAGTGAGCACCACATCAGCACAGCCCCTCAAAACAGGCTCTGTGTGCTCCTGGGCTGGTAGCCAGGCCAGGGAATGTTTCTGCTCCCTGATCAGACCCCTGGATAAACTCAGCAGCTCCTCTCCACAGAGGGTTTGAAGTGGGGTAACTGGGCTGCATCATCGGGAGCTAAAGAAATGAGAGATTTTCATTTTGAAATGGGCTCTTTTCCAAGCATTCCAGTTTGGGGAAAATCTGCTCTCTGCAACTTTCCTGGAGACTTTCTCTGCTCTTCTGTTGTCCCCATCCTGCTCTTGTTTATGAAATTCGAATGGTGTTGAAATTCATGTGTTATTGAATGGCCTGAGCATGTCTTGGCCCTAAGTGAACATACAATAAAAACCAAGATCAGTCAAGGAAAACACAGGAATTCTCTGTTTGTGAGGAGGGAACAACCCTCACCTTGCTGTGTTTCTGGGAGATAAGAAGATGTCCAGACTCTCCCAGCCCTGTCCAGCACGATCCTGTCTCTAGATGGGCTCAGCTGTACAATACATCACACACTTCCATGAGTTTCCCTTTGTTTATCTGATCTAGAATACAAAAATAATTCTGTGAGATAGTTATAAATCCAAACAGAAAGACTTTCATTGAGCAAGAAAAATAAATTAAGGTTACGAAAAATCAGAATATAAAACCAAAAAACATCTGTGGTATCACTGCAGGACAAGGAGCTGTTTGTCAGCTCCCTCACTCACAACTCAGAAATTGGTTTGAGGACTGAAATGCAGCACAACAGCAAAACTGCTGCAGGTGCTTTTCATAAGGGCAACATTTAGTTACGGAGTTATTGGACCTTATGTGAAAGGGCTTTTAAAATATTTGCTACCCAGTCCTACTTGTAACAATCTTGTCATTAAGTATGTCTAAATATTTTTTCCATTATATTATCCATGTTCATGTCAACAAACCCCAGAAACTAAAATTATTCATTGCACAAAATCCCAGGATGGTTTGGGTTGGAAGGACCTTAAAGCCCATCCAGTGCCAGCCCTGCCATGGGCAGGGACACCTTCCACTGTCCCAGGCTGCTCCCAGCCCCAGTGTCCAGCCTGGCCCTGGGCACTGCCAGGGATCCAGGGGCAGCCACAGCTGCTCCACCAAGATCAGTTTATCTGTTCCTGACCATTCACAAGAAAGGATTTAAAATGATGATGATGATGATAATAACAATAATAATAATACTGCAAAGCATTTCTCATCAGCAGGGCAGGAAATGGAGCCGTGTTCTGTCAATGCTCCGTGCGAGGAAATAACTCCCCAAGTGCCCTTGGGGTCTGAGTTTAATCCCTGTATTTGTATCAGTTTAATAAGGAGATTTATATTGGACACCAAATGTTAAAATTACCTAAACTTGAAAGGCCTGCCTATGAAATGAGTCGGAATAGATTCTCCGTGGAAGTTACTGCAGTGCCAATAAGGATTAATTAAAACTCAAATGTTCTTCATTGTGTGTTAATTGAGGAATTGTTATTCAGTCAACCTTCTTGATTTTTCTCCATGTTAAATAATCATGGCAGTATTTCACCTAGTCTCACTGTTTATTTAACCAATTAATTAAGGGAGGGGATATTCTGCATTTATTAGTATTTTAATTGGAGAATTTTATTCCCGGTGGCCTAAACATCTACATATGTTTAGGTTTGGTGTTTAACTTTCTTATCTTTTAAATTACCAATGTTCCTGATTGTACACACTACAGACTGGAGAAAAAAAGCTTTCAAGGGCTCTGCACAATTGAACTTCATTAGAGCTGGAAAACCAGGGGCCAGGTTTCCATCTCAGCTGTGCTCATGTCAGACGAAGTAATTCTCCACTAAATAATGGATTGCTTTGAGTTGGTTCTGGTATTGAGATGAGAGTTTGGCCTCTGCCACTTAAATAATTAGAGTGCACGTTGTGTAATGGTGTTTAACAGTTCAAAGCATTTTATTTAATGATTATTAATTTGTAAAAGGTAACTTTATAATGTATTCACAGTTTAGCTGGTGCCACAAAATTCAAAGCTCCATAGAGAGCCCTCTTGTTGGCAAAATGTGAGAGAATCCTCACCTTAGAAGGAAAAAATTCCCAGGTTTGTGGGGGTTCTTTCCTGTGTGACCCCACTCTAGGTGACATCACCACGTGCCCCATCCCTGGCAGTGTCCAAGGCCAGGCTGGACATTGGGGCTTGGAGCAGCCTGGGACAGTGGAAGGTGTCCCTGCCCATGGCAGGGGTGGCACTGGATGGGCTGTAAGGCCCCTTCCAACCCAGACCATTCTGTGATGTTATTAAAAAAAAAAATCCCAGCTTGTGGGGTCCTGCAAAATCACAGATATTTGCAAATCTGAAACGAATCCAAGCACTTCAGTATTTTTCTCCCTTCCCTACCTTCTGCTGGGAAGCAGAAGACAGCAAACACTAACCCAGGTTCCATGCTGATACTCCTTATTGTTTGTGTTCTTTTTTAAATTTCCATCTGCACTCACCCTACAAACACATTTTTCCTCCTGACTTCACCAAGCTTTTTTATTTCATGGAGGAGTTCAAGGTAGATATATTCCAAATAAAGTAAGACCTTATCTTGCACAGAATAATATGAAAAACATAAAAGCATGTCCAGTATCTCTTTGTTTCTCCACACAAATGCTGAGTGATTTATAGCCACAATTCTTATTTCTCTGACACGTGAAGTGGCTTTAGATTAAAAGTTTGGCAAAATAAATGTATTTTTTCTGTAAAATTAAAGATTAATGTAAGTTTTTTGAAGCCCATATTCCAATCAGAGTTCCTGATTTAATGACTAGGATGCAGTTTCATTAGAAAATATGAACCAGCCCCTCAGTCAGGGAAGCCCTGAGGTCAGTGCTCAGCTCCCACTGGTTTTACTGGCTTGGGAACATTTGGTTGAAGCCAGGTCAGTGGATAAATACAGAAAGTCAGATTAGCAGGCACTGCCCTGGTGGCATTCTCGGGTGAGTTGGCGTCACTGGCACTGGAATTTCTCGCTCCCCTCAGCAGAGGTGCCAGGGCAGCCTTTCCAAGTCGTGGCTCAGCTCAATCTCTGTGGGGAGTTTGTCTTTCTTACCCTGCATTGAGGATCTCCTCAGTGCCTGCCCACTGACTGGCTCTGCAGTGGTATTAAATGTTCTGCAAATAACCCAGGGGTGATGCAGTAAACACTCAGCAAAGGAGAAGAGCTCATGCCAGGCAGGAAAAGCCAAAGGTGTCAGAAAGGCCTGGTGACAGAAGAAGAGCAGAGAACAATTCATGACAAAATCTGGGAGGACTTTGCTCTGCTCTGCTGTTCATGGCACCGTGGGGAGTCCTAAGGGCCTGAGCTGACACTGGTGTGACTGAGTCCTGGCAAATAACCAGAGCTGAACATCAGGGTGAATCACAATCTGAGATTTTTAAAAAAGGGGGGGAAAAAAAGATTTCTATTTTATCCATCTCCTAGTGCCCATCCATCCAAATTTGCTCCTTGGAGACCACTCTCACTGTCTGGGTAATGGCTTTCCCTAAAAAATCTTCTTCCATGGAAACACTGTCAAAACAAGGACAAGTTTTGGGTCCATCAACCTTGACAATGTCCTCTGACATTATTAACTGAATTCATCAGCTATTAATGACAGCAAGATATATAGGATATCCTCTGGTTAGCACTGGGGAAGACTTTCAATCCACTCCCAGCTCTATTTATTCATTTAGGCTAAATGGAGTTATTCAAGGTCATGACTTCATTTCCAAAGTATCAGGTGAAAGTACTTCCCAATTTGACAAATAGAGGACACCACTTGTAATAAAAATTAAGTACTGTCTTCAGTTGAATTTCTTTGATTTTAAAAGATATTTCCTCAAAGTTTTATGAACTCAATCCAGGTGGGGCCTGGAGAAGTGAATTATGGTGCTTAGTGCTCCAAGGAGAGAAGTTGATGCCAATAATGAATTCTGGGACTTTGGGTTTTCAGAGAACAGCAACAAGATTTCCTCAGCACTGACTGACATGGAAAACCTGGAATATGATAACCCCCATTTGCAGAGGGCTTTCACAACAGAAGTTGTGATTTCATTTATGATTTACCTGTGAAACATCACCGAGTCACTGAGGAAAAAATCCCCTCTGCCCTCAAGTTCCTTAAGGAGCATCTGCACTCGATGCCTTTTACCTGTGAATGTTCCTCCCAAGGGCTTTAGGTAAGGGCACTGCAATACAAATTACAAAGACTGCAATGGCAAAGTTTGATCCAACCTTTTTTTCCCCCAGCAGGAATCTGGGAAGCCATCTGCAGCACTGACTCCTGCCAGAGCTGGGGTCACCTTTCCCTGGCCTGTAAGTGAGCTCCCAGCACCTGGCAGGGGCTGTGAGACGAATCCCTAAATCCAGCCAGCGTGGTGGGGTTGCCCCAGTGAAGATTCCAGCCTGCCTCCCATAGGACAGGAGCTTCCTGGCCGGATTTGGCTGCCAGCCTTCTCCAGGAGATCCCAAAAAGAGATGGAGTGAGAACAGCGGGGTTGATGTGTTGACCTGGCCCAGGTGAGGACGATCTCCACAGGTGGAAACAAAGCCCTGTGCCCAGGAGGAGATGGAAGGGTTGCACAGGCTCCTGGGAGGACTGAGCTCACGGCACCCGGGATTTTACGGGATCCCTGAAGGATGACAGACGGTGTGTCTCCAGGTGTAATCAGCTATTCAGGTAGGATGGATCTTAGTCCTACTTTCTGTGCTGAAAAGTGCATGGTAAGAATGGAAAATGCTCCTGAGTCCCAGCTGGGTGAGGGTGACCCCGCACAGGCACCTTGGAGTGCTGGGCGAGCAGCCCAGGTCGGGAGAAACAGCCCCCCAAGATCCCCACATGCTGCACTGCCCACAGGCTCCTAGGGCATAACTTGGATAGATATCCCTGCTGACCTGACACAGCACAGCCCGCAGGATCCCCCCTTTGCTGCCTGTGAAAGTGGAAAATGTTCCCTGAATAATTTTGCTCAGGTTGTAGGAGAAAACTTCGGGTCCCCCAAAGGGAATGTGGAAGAATTGCGGTTTAACTTCAGTTCCTCCCCTGCTCAGGCAGGGGTAGAGGGTGGTGCAGTTTGGATTGCAGGGTCCCCACCCCACAGGCAGGTTCCTTCTGGGAGCACAGGAGCTTGCCTACTGCTCTCAGAGCTGCAAAGCAAATGTTTCTGTGAAAAACTGCTTTGAGAACATCCAGGTGTGTGGGCAAAGCCAGATGTTGTGTGTGCTGCATCAGATTGGGATAAAAGGGTGCTTTAGACAGAAAACAGGTCTGTGTGAGATGAGCAGAATGCCAAAATAACACAAAAGCCCCTTTGTGAGCCTTTATCCAACAGTCTGGGGCTCTGTGCACCTTCATTTTGTTGGAGCTGTGTATTTGGTTCTTCAAACACTGTAATACAAGAATCAAGCTGTAATCAATCAGATCATCTTTCTGTAGCTGCTATTCCCCACTGAGGAATCCTTACAGTTATTGAAGCAAGGAATTAATTGGGGAAGGAGGCTGTGGTCTTGGAACGTGTCTGGGCACCACGGGCACGACAATGGCAAACAAAACCTCTTTCCTCCAGGGTGCAGTCCAAGGATGTTATAAACGGCACAAGATGGTGTAAACAGGAATGAATTAAAGTCCTGGTCAGAGCTGGCGGCTCAGAGCAGGACCAGCCCAGCTGCAGAGGCTGGGCCATGGCACAAGGTTTGCCCTCTGGCTGCTCACTGTGTGTGGCTGGGCCGAGGGGCCGGGCGGGTTTTCCCTCGCTGTGTTTCTCTGGATACTGAGGGCTGTGGAGACAGATATTACAGAGCTCTTCCCTGCTGCTCTGGGTGCTGGACAGGAATGGTCTGGTGAGTCCCAGCTCACCCTGGCAATTTAGAATGGAAATTGCAACTTCCAGCTGGGTCCTGGAGAACAGCGAGATAACGAGAGGCACAACAGATGGGAAGAAGTGAGGGCTGTGTCCCCACAGCCCCACGGTGCTGCAGCAGGGGGCTGCCCCAAAGCCATCCTTCAGGGTGGGTTAGCGTTGGCAATGCCTGGATTTTACAATGTTCTCTATTTTTCTTTGGAGGTGACAAAGCGACGTTTAATCGCAGGGATCTTGGCTCTGCGGGGAGCAGCTGGAGCACAGCGAGGTGAAATGCTGTGCCTGGTGCTCTGCAGGTCCATCACACAGCTCAGAACCCAGCCCATGGAGCTGGGAGGGTGGCCACAATCATTTCTGTGCACACATCCCCGAGGGATCTTGGCAGCTCTGCTGCAGGTGGCTGAAGCTGCCTGTGGGCACGGAGAGGGACCAGGGCTGGTGGAAATCCAGGAGCAGGAGGTGCACGAGGCCTTTGGCTGACCAAGGGTTGCAGCAGTGGTTCGTGCTCAAACGTGATCACTTCTCCCTTGGAATGAGGGAATGCTGGAGGGACAAAACAATGGGATCATCGGGGTAATCAACATCAGCTCACAGGGCCTGGGAGTCACCATATTCCACGATTTCTCCCTGAAAGGAGATGCCTGGCACGGGCTGCTGGGGGAGCTTCACTCCCTCTTTGGGATGTAGTTTCTCCCTTAGGGATGTAGCCTTCACTTTAGGAATAGAGTTTCTCCCTTGAGGATGTCCTCTCTCCCTTTTGGATGTAGTTTCTCCCTCAAGGATGTTCTCTCTCCCTTTGGGACCAGCCCTTAGGCCTGTTTAAGAAGGAGAATATAAATTAAATATATTTTTGAATTGCAGCCTTGAGTTTCTCTAGCCTACAGCAAACCCATGCAAAGATAACATCACTGGATTTCTCTCCAGCCAGTGGGATGCTGCAAATGCTCTCTGTTTCCTTTGTGCAGGTATCCAAACCACAGCAATATTTTCATTGGGCAAAGCCGATGAAAACCAAAAGCCTTGCAAGGGCGTCCTAATAACCATGTCTTACCTGCTGCTGGCAAAACCAAGCTCCCTCTGTTAGGAATGATGAGTTTAAATCCAGTAATACCTAGATGTTTACCTGGAAATAAAATGCAAGTGCAAAGAGAGGAGTAATGAGCATGTGGGGGTTTTTTTGATAATTTCTCTGGCACAGTAGGCAGTAACATATAAGGAAAAGTGTGTTGAAAAGAAAATCCAGGATAATTTATTTTTACCACAGAAAAAAACCAGTAGGGGCTGCTTTTTCTAGAGAAAACCCCAAAAGTTCGGGCTAAACTTTGCATTTTGAGATTTTTTGTTCTGTGTGAGACTTTGAGGAGTAATTATTGCAAAGGCAGTGGTGGCATTAATCCAGCCCAATGCTCCAAGGTCAAAATGCTTCATCAGATTAAGGGATTACAAGATGTCCAGAAGACTGGTTAAGGTCATGTCAAAGTTTTAGTGATTAGGTTTTATTTCAGTGCTTGCTGAACTGAACCAACAGGTGCTTGTGCTCCTGCACAGGGCAGCACCTGGACCCAGGGGCTGTGGAACTGCACAAAATCCACCTTGGAGTCTTTCCTCTGTCCTGCCCAGCCACGGTTCCTCAGGGCCTGTGAGGCAGAGAGGGATCACAGCCAGCGACAATGTGGGAATTGCTGAGGTGCTGGCAGGGAGGGGGATCACAGCTGGGACATGCCAGGATCCCTGCTCGGTCCCAAGGGCCCTTCCCAGCAAAGGCTCCGTGGGCAAGGTGGGATCGGATCAACGTGAGAGGGGAGAGCCCTCAGGTGTCAAAGTAACTGAATTCTCCTCATTTAGGGATTACACTCTAATTCCTGCTTTCACATTCGGCCACATAGTCCCTAATTAAAGTAAATAAGTGCATGAAAGACGTGTTGAAAAGTCTCTGTCTGGCTGCCAAGGGGACGTGTGAGATTACGGGCAGCGTGTGAGTGCACTTTGCTGGGAGTTTCCCAGCCAGTTGTGATTTCAGTGTGCTTCCCTGTGAACCAACTGGTTTGTGCAGTTCGGAAAGGAACTATCCAGAGAAGAACCGTGTGGGAAAATCCCCCCAGCAGTGCCACACGCTGTGCTCCTGTGTCCTGCTGGCAGGGCTGGCTGCAAGCACCAGCCTTTGTTTTGTGTTAAAAATACACTTTAAAAGATTTGGGTGGTTTAGGAATGATAGTAGGGACAACCGCCCCTGGTGTGAGGGACACTGGCTGTGTCACACAGCCTCGTCCCCAGTGCCACAGCGCTGCTTAACAAGGCACAGGTTTCAGTGTGAAGAGCTGAGCTCGTTACTGGAAGGAGCCCAGAGGCTCAGAAATCACCAGGTGTGAGGCCCCTCAGCACTGGGAGCACTGGGGTGACCACAGGCTGGATGGGCCAGCAGTGAGCAGGGGATGCTCATCACTTTTCACCTTTGCAAATCCCCCACAGCATCTCTACAGGAACTTTGCAAACTGGCTGGCTTTGCCTGAACGAGTGAAACAAGTCCTTGGAGCAAGAGAGAAACCCCTGGCGTGGGAGAGGGTGGCTGCTGCAGGGAGCTGAGCCCTGTTAAACATCCCAGCAGAGTCCCCCCCCACCCCGGACAGTGCTGGTGCTCCAGCTGTGCCTGCGGTCTCTAAGCAGGGCCCTGTCCCACCAAGCACTAAAACCAGCACAGAATCCTGATCAACATCTCCGACTCCTCACAAACCCGAGGGGGTGACGGGCTCAGTGCCCCAGAGGAGACCCCACACTCACCCCACTGTCATGGCTCCTTCGGGTCCCACGTGCCACTTGGTTCAATGACCAATTTATTCTTTAGTGACTCTCATTCATCCCACATGGTGAGAAAGCAGGGGCAGCTCTCAGACTGCAAATAATGTTGCGTGATGTCCATGGTAGAGAATCACTCGTTTTCTGCGCAGCAAAGCCACGCTCAGGGAAAAAAAGCGATGCATAAGCAGGAAAAACCAGGCAAAGTTTTAGCTTCTAAGCTCAGGAAACTCAGCGTTAGCCTGCCTTAAACTGTGTCAGAGTGGGAGTCTGCATTGCTGACATCCCTGTAAGCACTACTTGGCATTTAAATTTAGGCTTTTCTCCGTGGGCGACGCTGAAGACGCCGAGCGTCTGCCAGAGCAGTGGCATCGCCCTGCCTGTGACCTCCTGGCAGCCCCGGTGCAGCAGCAGCAGCAGCCCTGCAGAACTGCTGACAAGTGCTCCCTGCTGCAGCCCTGCTGCAAACAAAGCAGTGCTGGTGTCCCGGGGCAGCGAGGCCTTGGCAGCCCTGCAGGGAGCCCGGCTGGCGCGGGGAGCCAGCCCGGAACAGCTGCCGGGAACAGCTGGAGCGTGAGAAACACCCGTGCTGAGCTCCAGGGTCCCTCCAGCCCAAACCCTCGCAGGGCTTTATCACACCAGGCTTCACCCGGCAGAGCAGGCGGAGCGGGAGTGTCGGGGTGCCAGCTGGGGGAAGGTCGGTGCCTGTTCTCCTCTGCCACCCGAAACTGGGACCTTGCAAAACCTTTCCAAGTGAACGTCAGTAACTTCCGAGCCCCTCAGCCTGGGAGGACATGGCTGGCGAGCCTGGGGCACTCTCACAGCAGCACCAGAGACTTTTAAAATGCAACTTCTGCCCTGGTGGTGACCTCGTGTCTTGAACGGCTTTGCTGTCATTGATTTTTGGTCTCGTTATTGGTTTACTTTTGTATCGCGTGTGCCCAGTGAAAACAGAGCCCCGGAGAAAAGGCAGCGCGCGTTGGCCAGGCCTTTATTTGTGCCATTACTGAAGGGTCCAGCACGATCCTTACAAACGAGTAGGAGGCAGAGAAGCACAGGAAGGAATCCAGCAGCCTGGGAGCTGCTTTGTCATGCAGCAAAGGAAAGGGTGAGGAAAGGTGGCTGCAGGATGCGGTGCTGCCATGTCTCCACTCGCAGAAGTTTTCCTCTGTAACTCTCTCCTGGAAGCTCTGCTGGGGGTTTAGGAGGTGAGACCTCAAAATGAAATTAAAATAACAAAAAAAGCATTGTGAGGAAATGTTCTCCTTTGGTACACTGACTCAGATGACCGAGAGGCCCTGCTGCTGGCTCGGCACAGAGGTGCAGTGAGATCCAGGCACCAGCGCTGGCCGTGCTCGGCGGTGCCAGGGACAGCTCTGCATCAGTGGCTGCCCTGGGTGAGTTTCCAGCCAGAACTGTGCCAATGCCAGGGCTCAGAGTGGGGATAGGGTGTCACCTACAGCAGCGAAGGAACTGCAGAGCGTGTGCTCAGCCCCATGCTCAGGGCTGAATCCTCCTCGGAGTTTTCATCCCGAGCCAATGTCAACAGCCAGGAACTGCTCTGGCTTCGTCCGTCAGAAACTGCCGCTGCAGAATATGAATATTGTAGAATACTGACTTTGCCAGTCAAGAGATCTGAATAATTGATTTGAACACTGTTTGCACACCTTTTTTTTTCTTTTCAACATGAAAATGAAAAGCTGCTGACCTCCTGGATAATTGGCTCCACAAATTTTTGCCAGGAAGGTAGATGATCCAGGGATTTGTTTCACTGCTGATGTGTGAGTTCACAGGAGTCACAGTGGTTTTAAATCCTTGGCAGATGTGTATAAAGTTGCCAGAACAAAAGGCTTCCTCATGTTCCTCCTTGCCATTTCACCTTCCTTTTCACTATAGTTTGATATGATTGATATCTATATCTATATATAAATATATATATATATGTAGGGGAGTCAGGAGGGGACTGAGCCAATAACATGGAGTGAAAGAAATTTGGGGTTCTCTGAGTTCTTCCATTTCCCATATGTCACTGTTGAAAGTAAAACTGAGAATGGCAAAGACAACTTGAGCCTCAAAATAGAAGAAAAATGAGAAAGGGAAAGGTAAATAAGGTAAAAGGGCTTGGAAAGGGAGATGAGCTGGAAGCTGGACAAGGTGATGTAAACAGGAGCGTGAATAGGCTGGGGGAGGTGGACACAGATTAGGTGCTAACACATGTTAATTTACGAGTTTTGGACAAAACCCAGAGAGGAAGAAAATTGCACTTGGGATTGAAATGGCAAAGCAATAGGAAGGAGTGGATGTCTGAAGTCTGAAAGCCTCCATGAATGATATGCAAAGAAATGAGCACAGACCCATCTCAGTAAATCATTCCCAGTGTGGAAGGGAGCTGAGCTCATTCCCAGTCCCTGCAGGCAGAAACTCCAGCTCTGAACAGGAGCTGGGGAGGACCCGGCCACTGCTCTGGCCTTGTTTTTTCACTCAGGTAAAGAACCTGGAGCCAGACCCTTTCAGCTCCTGTGCAGTCTGTGCAGGATGCCGATGACCCCACGGCAGGGGCTCGTGTCTCCTGCAGCCTCGGGGACAAGGACAAATGCCCTGGGAGCCCCTTCCCAAACATTTCTCCACCGTCCACTGGCTTTGAACAGCATGGCTTCATCTCGTGCTGCTTCTGAGCCCCACCACTGCTTCTGAGCCCCACTTGCAAAGAGTTACTTTGCTTTACATCTCATTGGTGTCGTTACATAACTAAAAAATGTTGGCTGGTGCAGCACTTCAGGGCTGGAGGAGGCAGCTGGGCCAGAGAACAAAGGCTGAATTCTGGGCAGGCAGGGCTGGGTTGATATTAGACACAATCAGCTCCTTCCCAGCTTTGTGTCAAGTCTTTGCATATCCTGGGGACTTCCAGCTCTTACCGCTCCACTGCTGTCCTCTGACCTGCCAGAGATTGTCACAGCAAGAGGGGCTGGTCCTCCCTCCCTTTGTTTTTAAATGCTGAAGTCCTCTCACAGACTTCTGCCTGAGCTGGATTCTGTTGCTCGTTTAGCACGTGGCTCATTTCTCTTCACTGCTGGGACATGTGAAGCAGCGAATCTGCACTGGGTTAATGCTTGAGTGCTCTAAAAGAAGCACAGGCTGGCAAGGAGGAGTGGGAGAAAGTAGATCGAGAGAGAGAGAGAGAGCTTTGTTCCAGTTGGAGTGCTCGAGCGATGAGGGAGCAACTCAGCTCTTCCTACAGGCACAAGGAATTCCATTAAAGGGATGGGACCTGCTCTTGGCTCAGTTTGGGATTTAATAACTCTGGTGACCAGCACAATACGTGGGAAGACCCTTTCCACAAACATTCCCATGTGTGGGACTCCATCCACGATCTCACATGCCAGCTCAGGTGGTCACAGTAATAAATTTGGCAAAATGAAAACTTTCTTGTGCTCCTGAGGACACTCAGCCCCCACTGCCATGGACATGACCAACCACCCGTGGGTTCTGTGCTTTGCAGATGGATACACTGGACTTTGGCAGCTGAAATATTAATTAAATTCCCTCCTACTCTCAGGAATAAACCAGTGCTGGATTTCACAGGAGCAGATGATCGTTTCTTGCTTCTCTCATTCTTGCAGCCTATATTGCAGATCTCCTCTCCCACTTCATACAACATTTTATTTCCCTTCCGTGTGGGGAGACACAAGGAAGAGGTTGAGAGAATGGGGGTGAGGCTTTTGCTTTCTAAGGCATGAGGAGAATTTAGGGACTCTCAAATACAACCAGGGCTTTAGAGGAAGGAAGTTCCTTTGCAGCAGCAAATTTCGGCCAGGCTGGCCTGGAACTTTGTGTGTGCAAGCTCTGAGTGTGAGCACAAGTGTGTGAATGCTCCTTCACAGCTCCGGGGCTGCTGGCACTGCCCGTGCTGTGCTCACCGGGGTGTGGGGCTGTGGGAGCATCCCTGGGAGCCCCGGGGTCGAGGGGGGCTGGGGGTCCCAGCCTGGCCGTGCCCCTGGGCTGTGGTACCCCCGGGGCCACAGGGAAGGGCAGCAGAGGGGCTGAGGGCGGTGCAGCACACGCCAAAGCCAAGGGAATTCGCAGAATTAGTGAGGCAGAGCTCATCTCCCCCAGCAAGGAGGGGATGTGACATGGAGAGAGGGATGAGGGATCTGCATCCGTAATGCCCAAATTCTCAGAACTTTCTCCAGAGTAGTTTTTGTTGTGCTCGTTCTTGCTGGGGCTGGGGAGCAGTTCAGGCTTGGCAGATCAGAGCAGTTGTCATCTTGTCTTCAAGTGCTTCAGTACTTTGTAATCTTGGCAAAAGGAAGGTGCTGAAGGGGGTCTATTCTTGAGTTTCCAATTCTTGCCTTTCCAGTGTCGATTAAACAAGAAAATCTCCTGCAAGCCTCTTCTTGTTGGATTCTTCAGTCCTATTTCAAGATCAAATAGGCTTTAAAACAGGTCTGGATAAGCTCACAGACTTAATCTGCTTGGAAAGTACAGATTGGGCAAGAGGCTGACGTGACAGTGGCTCCCTGCAGATCACAGGTGCCTCTGGCCTGGAAGAGAACTCTGCTTCTCCCGGACTTTTTGGGAGCTGGCCTGGGACATCACTGCTCTGGCTGTAGCTCTGCACAGCTCCTGCTACCTGAAGGCAGTGGTTTAATGAAACACTTTGCATTTTCTACCTTTAATACTTGAGCGGGATCAACATTATTGAGGCTAATTAGAATTCAGAGAGAACTGATTGTTCATCAGAGAGGGGAAAAAATGTTCCGTGGAGCCCTGGGTTTGGTAGAACTATTTCACATAATTAAGCAATTCCACATCTTGGCATTTTATTCCTCTTGTTATCGTTGCACTTTGTTAATAAGTTTTTAATTGCAAATCATCTCCGTGACACAAATTACACTGTGTTTACTGATCAGCAAAAACGCCATGAAAACCAGCCTGGATGCCAAGCCCTTCCAAAGGATTGGCTGCCAGGGCCTCTCTCTTACATGGTTTGGCATCAAAATGCCTTCAGGTTACCTAAAGGACATTGATTTCTAGTTTGGAGTGTTCTGAATAACACAGACCCTTGGCTAAGGCTGCAGGGACAGGGGAAGAATGGCTTCCAAGGCCAAAAGAAGTTTATTTATGTGTTGTAGACCAGGAGTTTATCCACGTCTCCCAGATGTTCTGTTTATATCCTGCCCTGCTGTGTGCACCTCAGACTTGGGAAAAGAGGCTCTTCAGACCATTATTTAAGAGTTAAATTCACAATTCCCTGTACAGAGTTCATGTCAGGCTGAGCAATAACCATATATCCTGAAACTGATATTATTTGTTTGATTTCAATGGAGTGTCCAGGCTGAACTGCTGAAAAACATCTGCTTTGTCCTTACAGGGAAAAGATTTAAAAAGCTGAAGTGTGAAAGGTCCTTTCTTGCACTTAAAATCCCTGATTATCCCCCTCCAGGACAAAGGACAAGCCTGAACTAATTTTTTAACTCATTTCTTCTATAATATATAGAAATATGTGAATATCTGTTCAACCTCAGGTGGGAAGTTTCGATTCAAGAGAATAAAACCTGTTTGGGACCTAAGCTAGCAACTATTTTCATTTTAAAAAAAAGGGACAAAACTTTCAGAAAACCCCAATGAGGGTTGTTTGTTTTAGAGAGGGGTTTAGCTTTTGAGGTTTTAAAAAAATACACAAAAATCTATTTGAAAATGGTTTTCTTCCAGAGTCTATATGGATTTAGCTATCAATCAGCACCTGAAATGAAAAAGAATTCCAAAGTTTTAGGTCAAATAAAGTATTTAGTTCAAATTAAAATAAAAGTCGTTACCCAGTGGCGGTGAGAATTGCAAACCCAGGAAAGCAGAGGTGTCCCTGTGTCCGACTGCCCGGGGGGGTCCCTGCCCCCTGCAGCCGATGCAGCACAGCCCCCAACTCCCCCGGCTGCCTGTGAGCAGCTCGTTCGCTCTGAGCCCCAGCCCTGGCCCTGCTCCAGCAGCAGCCCAGGTTGGGATTTCTCTGATCCCGGAGCTGACGACAACGCAATCAGGGAGACCTGGATTTTTGTCTTAAGCTGTTGACTTTTCCATGAGATCTGGAGCAAACATTTATCCCTCCTGGCTAAGTGACTGCAGCTGTAAAATGTTTAAACATCTCCCTGGGCCACTCAACGAGTGACAGGAGTTTTGTGGCTCTTCTCCCGGTTCCTCTTCCTCTTCTGCTCATGGCTTGGTTAGATGGGGCACCCTGCAATACTTGTACCTCACCTTTGACTTGTACCTCGCCTCTAAAGTCTTTAAAAGCAAATGAAACCACTCCAGTTTTAGGTAACATTAATGTGCCCACTTCTTTCTCAGGTTTGAAAACACTTCCCGTGCATTCTTTTTACCATGGCAATTGTGCTCCGAGTCCTCCCTCAGCTCCTGTGGGGTGAATTACAGTCCCCTGAAATCATTTCCAATCATGCTGAGCTTCCCAAGTGCCCCACTGGCTGCACAGCTCCTTTATCTGAAGCTGTCTTATCAGCAAACAATCTCTTAGCTCAGACAGACGGAGAGCAGATGCATAAAACTCTGCTGGATTTGACTTCTGCACCACTTCTGTTCTGTGCTGTGCCTTCTGCCTGGCCTTTGGGGGCTGGGTGCTCACCTTGCCCTGATCCCAGGGGACGTGGCTGTTTCCCTCTTGGCCACAGGGACATCACTTCCCCTGGCCAAAGGACAGGACTGTCCCCAGCAGCCTCCCTTGTGCCCTTTCCTTCTGGAGGGCGACAGCTGGGAGTGGAGGGTATGAAGCCAAGGAAAATGCAGGGCTTGGTGTCAGCTGTGGCTCGTTTTTGGTGGGAGTTTTGTTTCAAGTGCTCATCCCTGGTCTATCCCCCCCTCTCCCAAATCCACCTTTTGGGGCAGGTTCCTCTGCAGAACACCCAGGTCACTGCAGCTCTGCTCCTACAGGTCCCATTTCACCCCCCCTCACCCTTCAGCAGCTTTTCTGTTCCCCTGCTCTGATTCAGAGGAAACTGCTCTTTCCATTTGGGCTTTGCCACATGCTTTGCTGCATTTTCCCAATTCACAGCTGCTCCAGATCATGTAAAAATAAATGCTGGAGTTACCTGAGCCCTGCAGAGACTGAGTGTGCCTTGGCCTCCATACGCAGGCACCAGTGAGAGCTCCACAAGGCTCCACTGTCTCTGTGTCACCCTGGATTTCCTCTGGGTCACTGCACAAAGGGGTTTCCCTGGTCAAAGCTGAAAACATCCCCTTAGGAAATATCATTTCCCAAAGCTGTGTGCATGTAAACTGAGCACAGATTGTTCCAAAATATAATTGTAAAATATTGACTACCAAGGGCAACAAAATGAATACAGATACAGTCGAACCTCACTTAAAAATAGCTAATGTCTCTGAGTCCTCAGGCTGGAATTATTCCCCATGGGTAATTCTTTTGAAATCCAAACTTTGAAATCCCAACCACAGCCTGTGAGAAGAGCTCCATGGCAGGTACAGACAACCAGCTCTGCTTCCCATTCCTCGAAGGCAAAATAACTAAAAATTACAGCTACAGGGTTTGAGGTCCATTTAACTGGATGCAGTTAATTAGACCAGAAGTGAAAACAGTGGCTGAAGTCCTGGATGTCAGAGGAGGGAGAACTCCCCAAGCCATCAGCACGTGCCCACGAGGAATTCCTGAAGTAGTGTCACTCTCAGAGCTGTCAACAGTGTAAGTGACACATCAGTCACTGCTGATGTTACTGCAGAAATTCTGTGTTTGGAACAGGAGAAGCAACTGTCCATAATTTATCTTAGAGCACAGCTTTGATCTCTCCGTATGTGGAGAGGAGGAGGAAAGCAAAGGGAATAAAAGAGTAAAAACCTTTACAGAGTCAACACTGTGGAATGTGGCTGTTCATATAAATCTTATATTCATGCAGAACTCAGCCTGAAGAGCCCCCAGTCTTGTAACAAAAATTAAGAGGAGAGGAGAGGAAGAGGGAGAGGGAGAGGGAGAGGGAGAGGGAGAGGGAGAGGGAGAGGATTTTCATTGGGCTGTGTTGTATCCCTGGAGGACAAATAATGTGACTCCTGTAAACGTATCTCCTTGCACTGGTAGCTCAACTAAAAACCAGTGTATCAGAAAAAGCTTCTGCAAGGCACCTCTCTTAAAGGGCAGCCGAAAGCCTGCATTTCCCAGCATGAATGGCAGCGTTATTTGCCTGTGTTAACAGAGACAGCAATTATTGTTGGCATGAGGCTTGTTGTAGTTCCTACAGGATTTTCTCTGCTGCCCTTGATGGATTGTCAGCTGGGAGGCAGAAAACAGAACAGATACTTGAGCATAAAGCTTGGCAGCAGAGGTGCTAAGAATAGAATTCTTGAGGCAGATTTTGTGGCTGATCAGTAATCAGAGAGGTTTTCTGTCAGTAATTCTGTGCATGGTCATCGCTGCAGGGGAGCGTCCGGGACCCTCCGGTCCTGGGACCCTCTGAGGGCTGGACGAGCTCTTCCAAGAGCTGGAGGTGTCCCAGCTCCCCACAGGGAGCGAGTTTCTCCTGGAGTAAGGGGAAAATTCGTACTTTGGCTGCAAAAGCTGTATTTTCTCTGGATCAATAGGCTTGCCAAGGCATGGAAATTCCAGAATGTTTCACTACGATGCAGTTGAAAGGAAAAGTTTTTCTGTCTGCTCAGGCAGAAGGATACAGGTACAGGCTGTTTCTTCAAGGAATGTTCTGGACTGAAATATTGAGTGAGTACAGGCTCCCAGAGCCTTCCAGTGCTCAGGCTCTTGATTTTTTTGAACCTGCAGAATTTTTCTGCCCAGTCCAACTGCGAATGGAGCAGCACAAACAGATGGTTCCGTATGCGAATCAGGGCTGTTGCAATGCAAAATCTTGCTACATGCAGAGAGGGGAAGAGCTAAATTCAAATGGAAGTTAATAGCAATGATACGTGGAAAGAATTTATTAATTGGTATTTAATGACGCATTAATATTTATTTAAAATTTTGCATAGGGATTGTAACCATAAACTGAAGCTTTAAATAACTGTGCTGTAAAGAGAAGTGGAAGAAAAGCAGCAGCAGAGAGATTAAAAAATTAATGCCATGCAAAAGGAAATTAGTTCACCTGAAAAAAGTCTCTTAAATAAAATGTTTTCTATTATTTTTCATGCACTAGCACCTTATCTCCAACCAAGGCATATAGTCATTCTGATAATGAAAGCTGCTGCCATTTATCCGTGAGAACCACAGGGAGCTGCACTTCCACTCTTCCGGAGAGAGCAGATCTGGGGAGAAAGCCCAGGTCCTGTTTAATTTCGTGCACACTCAGCTTGGTTTCCTCCTTGATTTCCCAGCTCGTTTCACTCAGCTTGTTTAAGCATTAAACAATTATGAAGGTCTTGGAAAGCCCTCAAGTTCCTTCTCCCCAGTTCCTTCTTTCCCTGTGGTTAAGGGGACCCCCCTGCAGGGCCACCCACTCTGGGGCAGCTCCAAAATGTTCCTAATTTCCAGTGAATGGACACCAGGAGCTGTTTATCAGAGGCTGGGAACACGCTGATCAAACCCAGCATTAGCATGAAATGCAAAATCTTCATTAATTTTCAAAGGAGTGAAACAATTTTTTCCAACTTCTCTCATAAAATCATGAGGCTCCAGCTTCAAAGGCAGTTTCTGGAGCTGGATGGTGCCCATGCAGGATTCAGTGAGAATGAGATGCAGATGTACCTCGTGCTCACCACAGGCTGCTGCTCCGAGAGCTTGGCTGGGGGGCTGCTGGGGGAGGTGACAAACCCAGGCCAGACCCGCTGGTGGCTCTGCACCTTCCCCACCCAAACACTGTGCCCGTCCCAGGGTGGGGGATGCTGCTCTGCACCCCGAGGCACCAGGGTGAGGGGACACTGCAGGGGAATGGAGAGAGGGGTTTGCATGGTTTAAATGAAGCTGCACCACCTGGGCCCGCACAGAGCATCGCATGAGATCATTCCTCCTTCTGCAAAATTGATGCTGTGCCCATTTATCACCTCCTACATTCGCACTCAGCTCATTCCATTTGCCTTTTCTTATTCCTCAGATGTGCATTTTGCACCATTCAAGAGATGCGGCACTGGGGAAAATGAATAAACATTTCAGTAAAACCCAAGAGTTTAACTCACAGCCCTGAGCCCAGGGGATGAAAGAGGAGAAGGAAAACAGGGGTCAAACCCTCTGGTTGTGTAAGTTGACATCTCTGGAGTTGGAGATGCTCCGTTTTCCTCTTGCCTAAGTAGCTCAGGGATTTCTCTGCAGAAACCAATGGAGTTTGGTCTAAGTAAAAATGGAAACAGCCTGTCTGAGTTATAAATGGCACTTGCTGCCAGTAGGATAAAAATCGTGAGGAACGAAGCTCCTGCCATGGGGAGCCAGGAGAAAGGATTTGGTGAAATGGGGAATGGGGAACAGCGAGGCCTCTGCCATAACACAGATTTGACCTATGGGGTGTTTATTGAATAATAATCCATTTCTTATCATTTCCTAAAACCCTAGCAGGGTTTTTTTTATGGAAAATACCATTTCCAGCCCTGGCACACCTGTCTGGAGCTTCCTGGCACTCCAGGTGCAGAGCTTGTCCCTGAGGGGCCTCTGTGCCAGCCCTGTTCCCAGCACTCGGAGTGGCTGCTGCCACCAGGGAATAAGGGTCACTGAACCGTGGAAATCCGTGTCAAGAGGGGCTGGGAGAGGTCACTCAGACCTACAAGGCAGCTGAGAAACGATCTGGTGCCACTTTGTGTGGAACTGGGATGGAAGAGCAGCATTGTAACTGTGAAGTGTATTACAAGGGGCAGGCTGTAATCCCAGAGGGAGGAGAATCAATACAGGGCAGGGGGGCAGAACAGGGGACACTCCCTGGGGTGGCCTTGAGCAGATGAGTCTGGGCTGGGGGGTTATTCCTGCTCAGGGGGAAAGGCTGGGTCCCCTCTCGAGGACTGGCAGCAAGGTGTGCAGAGATGTAGGAAAGGTGGCAGGGGGTCCAGGGCAGCAGGACCAAGCTGCTCCTTCCTCCTCCTCTTCTTCCTCCTGCTACTGTGTGGGGTCTGCAAGGGAAATAATCAGCTCTGTGGCAGTATCTAAGGGATGTCCTACTTACTTTTAGAGAAAGGAGAACTGCCTTTCCAGGATGTAGGAATGGCTCCTTGTGCCTGGGCAAAGAAGAAATCTTCACAAGCCAGCACTGAAGGGTTTTTAGGGAATAAATGCATTCAGAAATTACATGTTCTGACTTTGACAGAGCTTCAGGTTAACAAAAAATAGTGGTTTACTTTTTTTTTAAAGGAAAGCCTGTTTCATTTGTGCTTCAATTATCTCCCCTCCTGTGAACATGCACAACTAGGAGCTTAACGTCCATTCCCTACCATACTGCTTAATTACGGATGGAAGGTGTTAAGCTAATTAAAGAACGACTGCAGTTAACTGCCAGATCTGCCTCAGCAGCTGAATGTGTCCTGTTCCTTCAGCACAGCGTGGGATGTGGATGTGGATGTGGTGGCCAAGGGCTGTGTGGGGCACGGCCTTGCAGAGCTCTTCCCCTCAGGCATCTCATCTTCCTGTGCCACCAGAGCCGCTGCTCTGTGCCACAGCTGCTCAGGCACCCAGACAGAGCAAAGGTTTGGCTGATGGTGGCTGAGGAATGGGATTTCATGTTTTAGATTGCAACAAGGCTGGACAAACCCCAGCCCCGCTCCCCACATGTCCCCAGCCTTGCCCACCGCAGCTCTTTGCCCGTGTGGGTGTCCCCAGACCCTGGGACACTCAGGTGGTGTCACATTCACCCAAACCTGCCTCTTTTGAAACCAAAAGCAGCTGCACAGAGAGTGATCCTGCCGCAGGGTCACCACAAATGTCGTGTGGGCTCTGAGGGGGAAATAACTGAGGTGGCAGCTCTGTTTTGTTTTGTTCCCCCTCCTAATGAGTCATTATTTATAATTTTGCTATCAGTAATTATGGTGTCTCTCAAAGTATAATGATATCAGGAAAAGAATAGAGTTTTATTTTACCTGGGTAAAATAATGCAAATCACGTTCTCGTTCTGGCATTGAGGCAGTTGAGATCTTGCCCTGACAAGTTCTTGCGCAGCTCGAAGGGGTTGTGTTTTTGCTGCTCTCCTTGATAGTGTCCCACCTCTATTTCTACAGCCATTCCCAAACTGGCAAGCTTTCCTGCTCCCCGGGACTGTGTCTGCCCTCCCAGGGAGGGAACACACCCGCAGCAAGGGCCGAGCCACCGGAACAGGGGTGTCAGTGGGGGAAAATGGGTCAGGTGTGTGAAAGGCACCTTCACTCTGGTGAAGCCATAATGCATTGAATAGGACTTTAAAAATGTATTTCATGAAAGGATTCTCAGTAATTTCGACTTTTGCTGTCTGTGGTCAGAGCTGGAGGGTTATAGTGGGGTGCAGCCTATGCTGTCAGAGATGACTGTGTTGAAGGTTTGCCCATTTTATTGCTGGATCCTTGCTTTGGAAAGGAACTGTCTGAAGGTGTTTCTGACACTTTAGGAAGAGGGGAAGGGAATTTGATGTTCCTGTGGAGCAGGCAGGGAGGAGGCTGTAAATCACTTCCAATAACTCTTTAAGCTGCAAGACTTCCACCCTTCAGGCTCTTGAGCACGTGTCTTGTCTTCATTACTTCCAAATAAATGAGAGCAGTAATGAAAGAAAAAGTGAAATTCCTGGGAGTGTTTGAAAGCTGCAGCCTCCGGGGGGTCTGGCACAGCGTGGTCTGAGGGGATCTGCAGGGTCCCAGACCAGGGGCTGCAATACTGAACCCAAATGCCCAGCAAATAAAAAGTTGTAACCACGGTAGGAAATAATATTTTGCTGTAAGGTATCTAAATACCACTATACAGGAGTGGAATGAGATGACCTATAAAGCCCCTTCCAACCCAAACCATTCTGGGATTCCAAGTCGTGCCTCAAATGGGGAAGCCTTTAAGGAAGGGGTAAAAGGAATGGTCCCATCCTCCATGAGATCTCAGCTGCGGCTGGAGGCTTGCTGGGTTTCACTGGTGGTAACTGGAGTGAATGGAGGGTGTGGAAAGTCGTGGTCCCTGAGAGATGTGAGGGACCCTCTGTTGTAGGAGCAGCTCTTAGCAACAGCCTCTCCAGGAGGGTTTATTTGAAGTTTTAGAGGTGGTTTTGTGTACCCACATGAGGGGCAGTGATGCTGGTATATTTGCATCCATGTGGGATGTCTCCTGTTTTTAAAAATGTTGACATTTCCATGGCTCCAGAACGCTCAGTGTAGATGGAAACTCCATTTCCAAAGCTGACTGGAATTAATACCAGGATATGACCAGACATTTGTCTGCTACAAAAGCACGTTTTGCCCAGCCTGCAATGAAAACCCTTCAAAATGACCCAGATATGGTTATCAGACATGAAAACAGAGCAAGAAGTTGCTAAGATAAAGTCGACCTGAGGGGGCCCACAAAGCTGCTTCTGTTTGGGAAAAAACCACCATTTAATCATCCTGTGGCAGTAAAAGTGGCATTTTTCAGTGATAGCTCTGAGCCGTGAGTGTCCCTCCTCTGAAGGAAGGCAGAGCCTGCCCAGTGTGAGCCTGCCTGCAGAACCGAACACAGTTGTTGTTCAGAGCTCTGGTTAATGCAGGGCTGTTAATTGTCTGACCATTAAATTACTTGGCTTGTACTTAGTCCCCACTGGGGACTAATTTTAAATTCAATTAGCACAGAATTTAAGGGATATAGTTGAGGGATTCCAGAAAGCTGCAGAGATATGAAATTGTGTTTGATAAGATGCAGCCAGGAAAGGGAAGCTTTTAATCTCCATTTCAAGCTTTTAAACCAGGAGAAACTCCAAAAGAGAAATTAAATTCTCTTTGAATACATGCGCACAAGTGAGATTCCTTTATTGTTAACGCACTGTAATTTCTACTTATTTTGTTCTTTCTGTCAAACTATTAATCAGCCAGAATGTGAACCAACCAAGAAAGCCTTTGGGAATTAAAGTCACAGGGGAGTATTTGTAACCTCACATGTTGTGGGATTCTTTAGGTACTGGCTGAGACTTCAAAGTGTCAAACACCATTCCATTATTTTCACCCCATCAAAAGCAAGAGGGGTGAGAAATCCTACTTGGTGCCTGGTTGTCCATAGGGCTGTGGATGCCCTGTGTTGTCCATAGGGTGTGGGAGCTGTTGGGCAGCAGGGACCCCACCTCAGCCCGTCCTGTGGGACCCCAGGGACAGCCCCAGGGCTCTCCAGCCTCTCCTTCAAAGCCTTTCTCTTCCTGCTGCAGGCAGCAGCACACAGTGAGGGCAGAGCTGTGTCTGAGCTCTGAGTTCCCGAGGGAGGAAGGAGCCTTTCTGCTCCTGCAGCAGCTCCTCAGCTGCACAGAGGCAGTTGCACCAAAAAAGCCGGGGTGGAAAACCCAAAATGCCGATCCTGGCACTGCCCAGGGAGAACGGAGCTCCGCGGGTGCTTTGCACAGGGACTCATTCACTGCCCTGCTGCTCTTCCAGGACTCTGAGAATTCCCATTTTAAGATAAATGTTGATACAGATCAAGGCACTGCTCAGAACTGTGTGGTGGGAGATTGTGACTCTCCTGGGATGGAGGCCCTGCCTGCTCCAGCTCCTCATCCCTGGGCAAACCAGCGGGGAGAGTCCCTGCACTGCCCTGCGTGGGGCTGGCTCCTCACGGACACATCTGATTCTGATGGGTTTATTCTCCCTAACTTCTCTCCATTCCACATTACTTCGTGCTGTCCACTTTTTTTTTCTATTTTGATGTCTGCGTATATTTTTGGGAATAGAGCCCTATTTAAAAATAGTTTTAATTAAAAAAAAAAAATTTATAGTACATTAAAAAAAATAAAAAAGAAATCCACAGAATAATTACAATTCAATTTAAAACTTTTTAAGCATGGCAAGTTTATTTTTCTTCACTTTTCTGGCAGAAATCCATTCAGAAACACAGCCTGACAACCCATCTTAATTTTGGATAATTACATTTTTGCAATTTCTAATTTGCTAATCTATAGTAATTCTCCTGTGATTTTTAAAAGGCAGAAGGGGGAGTATGGAAAGCTGATTTCTGATCAGAGTTCTCCCTGCTATAATTAACTCCATCTAAAAAACCATAATTGATGCTTATATAGCTCCCCAATAGCATCTCTTGAATTGGAACACGCTGCATTGTAAACTGTGCTTTCTGCTCTGAAAAGATTGATTTGCAGCCACTACCAATCTGTTGCTAAGCACTCGGTGACGGCACATGCCGAAGTCCTCAAGGACAATACAGAACAGCCAGAATGTTTTTCTCAGTATCAAACCCTTTTTTCCCCTGTCTCCTGAAATATTGCATCAGTTGCTCCTTCATCAAAGCATAAAAAATGTTGCCAAGGCAATGCCAGAGCCGGTGCCGGCGCTCGCCAGACCTGGGCTGGGACTGCACATTTTGGGGTTTCACGAGAGCAGCAGAGGCGTGATGGGGTTCTTGGCATTGGCAGCTTTGTTTCAGCTTGGAGGTGTTGTAGGGCTGGTGCCTGGGTTGGGTTTGGTGGGGGTTTCCATTTATTTTGGTAAGGGTAGTGACCAAGCGTGGAAGTCAGCCAGGCTCCTTTGGAAGAGCCAGGCAGGTGCCTTTGGAAAAGCCAGCCAAGTTCCTTTAGAAGAGTCAGGCAGCACTCCAGGGCTAGGCAGAGGGGCAGGAGCACAGTGTGATCCATCCTTCCCTCACCTCTCTTCATCCAAGGAGTGTCTGTGCACAGCAGCAATATCAATTCCAAACAGCCCAAACCCAGAGAATTCGTCCCCAGTCCTGCTGTTCCTTTGGGACCATGGGGAAGAGACAGTGGGGGTGTGCATCTGCCACAGAGATGTGATTCTTGCACAGCAAAAAACCCCAAATAAACCCCCAAACCAAATCACTGTGCCCATCCATCTGTGCATTTTATTTATGTACAGATGCAAATTGAAAACCAATCCTTAAAAAGAGATCCTAAACCAATAGGTCGGGAAAGGCTCCGAACGCTGAACTCTCTGCTTGCCTGTTCTGCTTCGTTATGAGATTTTAATAAAAAGACAGAAAAGAATGTCAGCTGAGCTGGCACATCTGACATTCTGATAACCTCGTCAATACAAGTTACTTTATTGGCTTTAAGCAGCTGCAGAACTTTGCCTTATTGTTTAGCTGTCTGTTCATTCTATTCCTGTCTTGTTGATAACAGTAAAAGAATGAGTAACGGTGGCAATCAATGGAAAGGCATGTTTCTTCCTCTATGACCATGAACCCAACTCTTCAAATTGCATCTTCAGATTCCAGGGTCTTCAGATTCCAGGGTCTTATTTCATCATAAGTAGATACACAGGGGAAAAAAAAATCTGAGTTTCTAGATGTTTTTATGAATGCTTGTTCCCAGGTTTTCACTCTTCTGGACCAACTTGAATTCTTTCAGAAGCAAAGCACAATATTTATTTTAAGTGGGGGACAAGCTTTTAAGCTCCAATACAAGCATCTGATGGACAGGTGACCACTGAGTGAACTTCCATCAGTGCTCCACCCCTCAGCCAGGCTCTGCTGGGAAGTTGTGCTGCTGTGGAGACGGAAGAGCTCCTCTCTGGCCTCTTCTGGCTGAGTGCTGAGAAGAGAGTTGAGGGTGAATCTGTGGTTAAAATTATTATGGCTGCAAAAGTCAAAACAAAACTAAAGACTGCTCTCACCAACACTTAATTTAAGTCTGAGTGTTGAGTGTGTGAAACTGCAGCTGGGAGCACAGGAACTGAGGTTCATGAGCCACAAACAGATCTCAGCTTGGAGCAGCTTTTCCACAGTTATACACATGAAATGTACCACTCCAGAACAAAATTTGAATTATTTTTTAAAAGTATTATCTTTTGCCTTCTGAAAATAACTTTTCCCTCATAAAATTTCATTAAAGACCTCACCAAACAGGACATTTTGATTAACACACATGAGCAGGGGCCAGCACTTGCCTGACTTGAAAATATTAAGAGGGATGCTCCGAAGAGTCCGGGTGCAAGCTCAGCTCTGGGGGCGAGGAGCTGCTGAGGCTCCAGGTGCAGGTGAATCCCCCTGCCCAGAGTCCTCACCAGGCATCCCCAGCCATCCCCTGGGTACCCCTGAGTGCAGAGTGATGACTGTCACCAGTCCCTGCAGGTCCCTGCCCTGCTGCCCCATCCCAGGGAGGCCCTGGGGAAGGCACTGCTGCATCTCTGGGTTTGGATGTCCTCCCCTCTAACCCGATGTTTAAAGCCCCAGCAGCAGCGTCAGGGAGGAAAATAAGAAAGGAATGCAGAGTCTGGCACATCCTGGTGGGGCTCTTCAGGAGCACAAGATCCACCCAGAGCTCGGAGCAGAGGCTGGCGACAGCAAAGGGGCAAAACAGCTTTTGAATGGTTCCTTCACAAAACTGTCCCTGTGCCCCTGGAGCCGTTCCCTTTCTAGGAAGAGACTCGGCCTCCCCTCGGAGCCGGGAGCTGGCTGGGCAGGGGGCTGCTGGACTCACACCCTGTGTGCAGCACCAGTTCTGGCCACCTTCCTGGGGTTAAACCCACAGAGCGAGGTCAGTCCTGGGCACGCTCAGCCCAGGCTGATGCACAGCAGCTCTCTGAGCTGCCCTGGTGCTGGTTCGTGGCTCTGGGGGCAGCACTCGGGTCCTGTGGCAGCAGAGGAGCTCCAGCACCACCCCGGTCCCTCCTTTAAGCCAGTTCTTACCCCGTGGGCCACTGAAAATGACCAGATTCTGGGAAAAGATGATCACCATGCGTCTCCACAGGAACATAATCTTTCAGCTCATCCTTGGGGGAATTTTTTGTCCCTGTTTGTATGTAATTAGAAACTGAAAATACAGGCAGAAGGCTTGTTGTACACAAATTGATGTGCTCGGCTGCAGAAACACATTTGAGTAGAACAAAAGGGACTGAAAAGACTGAAAATCATTCACCTTGTATGCAGTAAGAGCAGAATGTTCTCAATGAGAGGGAGAACCAACCAAACCAAACCAGTGGGAAAGAATCCAACTGTTCCAACCTACACTACTGGGCGCTTTGGAATTTAACAATCTGGAAAGTGCCTTCTAGATTTAACCTATGGAACCTGATCTCTGTTGCTCTAATTTTTCCAATTTACTCGATTTTCCTCCTCCTGTAATACCAGGATAATATTTTTTCCCTGTTTTTATTTCCTTGAGTTAATTCTGAGTATTTTTCCATGGTTATTTAATATTTGCTATTCAGACTGTGACAGTTCTGCCTGTAGTTGAAAGAACTCATGTTGTGTTGCCAAAAGCAGCAAGAGAAGCCAGGCTGCTTGTGTTAATATTTGCATTTGAAAGTGCAAAACTGAATTTTCTCTACTACCAGACACTTATCTCCTGGTAAAAGTGCTGGAGAAAAACATTTGCTGGGTAGAGGGGAAGATGCAAAAAATACTTATGGAAAATACCACTTATTGAATGATACTTTCAAAATACAGAGTCCTTGGAAATGTCAGTGATCTGTGGAGCAGCAGCAGAAGTTATGTTATGGTTCTATCCCCTAGAACAGTTTCCTATTTGCCTTTAATGCCACATTCAGCTCTTAGGAAGGAAAACCCCAACTCCATAATGGCTTTGGAGACTCTGGGCCACTTCAGGTCTGTTGGGTTTGGCTTTTGTTTCCAACCTTTCCAAGGGATGATGAGATTTGATGTTTTCGCCGCCTGTCTTTGGTCTGAGCGTGGCAGAAGAGGTCCTTCAACACAAATATTGTCTGTCAGTCCCTCGCTGGCACTCTGGGATGTGACCGCAGCAACCATTTGCTCCGAGTGCAGAATTCCCACTCGGTTCCTGACCAGAGGATAGAGCTGCAGAGAGCGAGGGTGGTTTGTGCACGGCCAGTCCCCCGGGCTGCGTCGTACCGCTGCTGTGGAAGCCTGTGCAGATCAGGCCTGGGGCACTGGACAGTGTGGCGATGTCTTTCTAAGCTGCTCCAGGGAACCTTTTCCCTTCCCCTCGCTGCGTGCAGAGGATGAGCCCACCCTGGGGCCAGCACGGCCCGTCCCACGCAGGGCAGCGGGGCCGCGGGCAGCGGGGGCAGCACCGCTGGGGCTTTGGGGCACGTTGTCCCTGCTGGTGTAATAAATGAATTGGTTTCAGGGTGTTGGTTATTACTGTTTAAATGAGATATAAAAGAGGGGAGTTGAGGGTGAAATAGATGGACATTTTAGTTGAAGGGAAGCTGCGAGACAGGTGTATTGCTGGAATGCAACCACTGGATAGGGATATAACAAGGACCCAACGGGTTTAATAGAAGGAACTTTCTAGTCCATTGCTTTGTAGGGTACAAGGGATGAGGACGATGCCCTGGACTGGGATTGGAGAACGAGCCAAGCAATGAAGCGGAGTTGTTTGGAAATGATTGGTGAGGAATGCACGGAGGTACAGATCGACGAGCGAACAGGGAAGGCACCGATCAGCACGAGGATTGAGAAATGCACCAGTCCGGTGGCACCAGAGACTCTAAAAGCCACCAGGTGCTCTGCACCGCGTCCTCCTGCAGACCTTGGGCTCCAAGGGAGCGCCCAGTGGGTCTCACTGTCTTGGTGGTGGATTGTTTTATTCTGGCTTGTCGCGCGGAGCCTGGGCTTATCCTGGGTTCCCGCTCTCAGCAGTTAATAAACAAACGAGTTGACTTTTCCTTTCAAAAGTCTCAGCGTCGCTGTGTAACGCGGGGTTAAAGCTCCAGGGAGCCGGGCGGGCCGGGGCCGGGGCCGGGGCCGGCAGATGGCGCTCCGGAACGCGCGGCCGCGGCCCAGGGCCCGAGCTGCCCGGGCTCTGCCCGGCACGGCCTCTGAGGAGCCCTGGGGAGCGCGGGCTGTGCGTGGATCCCACCATCCCTGAAAGCACTGCACAGGGGCTCTGCGGAGCCCTGGGTGCTTTGGAGCGGGGGAGGGGATGTGAGGGGAGTTGGCTGGTCCAGCCACTGCGCTGAGGGACTCCGGCACTGTGTCCCCCTGCCCTGGCACCCACAGGGCTGGGGCTGGAGTGGCTTTTCCAGCAATGGGAAAGAAGCCCAGAATGTGTTTGTGCCAGGGTCTGCAGTGACTGAAGGGCAGCGTGCAGTGGCGGCCTGGGCAGGGGCTGGGTTAGTGCTGCTGTGTCCGTGCTTGGCATCGCCGCCCGCGGGCTCAGCTCCCGCAGCTCTCAGGGTGCCTGGCTCTCCCCGGCTGTGCCTGTGGCACTGCAGCGTTCCCTCGCCCACCTCCAGCCCTTCAGCTCCTCAGCGGCCTCTCTGCCTCGTCTCACCATTGGCAAAGGGGTTCTCTTGGCCTGCTCAGGGCCAAGATGTCCTTCTGAGGCTGGCCAGTGTCACCTGCTGCTGTGGATGCTCCTCATGCTCTGGGCCGGTTTCTGGGGATCTGTCCGCAGGGAGGGATCTGCCATAAACAAGAGCCCAGGGAACTAGGCAGTGTCTGGTATAGAGAACACCAGATCCTTCCCCGTCTATCTCCAAATCCATCATAATTTGCCCCAAGTGTTTCTAATTGGGACTGGTAACATAATAATTGTTGCATGATTTGCTGAAATCCATGTTCTTTTTTTAAAATGTCATTTATTTGACAAATGCTTCTTTGCACACTGTCACAATAACGAGAAGAAGAGACTTGCAGGGTGAAACTGTGCTCTGAGCAGCATTGATTTAGTGATTAGTGTCATGTTCGTCTTGGATTTTGTAATTCAGACTCATTAACCTGAAAATGTTCTTGCAATTTTCTTCTCCTAGACTGGTTTGAAAGTACAAAAGCAGCCTCTATTCATTTCAAGGCATCCAAGAGCATCTGTCTCTTGTGAGGCACTGAACAAGGAGGGGGCAGGCTGAGAGTCACAAAATGGTACTTAAAGCATTAATTTTATCATTTGTTCCGAATCTTGATTAAAATAGTATTTACCTGCTTTGCTTCAGCAGTTTGAACAATCAGACTAAATCACTGTGTTAGAAGAACCCCAAACCCTTTAGCTCTCTCCGCACTGCCTGCTTGTTGCAGCTGGTGACTGGTGGGGTCCCCACTGGGATCTTGCTGTACTTAGCGGCTGTCTCAGTCCCACTGACTGGAAGGAAACTGGTCTGTGTTTTACAGGACTGTGGAGAAGTAATTGCAGCTCATCTTGCTCTCCTATCCCAAACCCCCCTTTTGGGGCCAGGTTATAAGGCTGTCTGTCCAAGCAGTAACCCAGAATATTCCAGAATGTGAAATGTGTTCCTTTCATGTGTCAGTTGTAAGCAAAGCAGCAATTTGGCTCCCTGAACCCTCTCGTTCCCTAGATGAGCCCTGGCATCGGTCGTGCAGCTTCTTGGTTTTGCATTGAGCAGCTGTGAACGTTTTTCCTGATGGAACAGTTTCCTACAAATGAAATCTTTAATTTGTGTATGCAGATCCCTTTTAATATAATCAGGCTCTTTATTCAAGAGAGCAGATCTGATGAAACATCCCATTTCAGCAAGGGCAGTTTAGGCCAGACATCAGGAAAACCTTGCTAATGATTAAAATGGTGAGGCATGGCCTGGGCTGCCAGGAGAGCTTAAGGAAACTCCATCATGGGAAGTCTTTAAGAATAATTTTGGCAGCTATTATCAGGAATGATTTAACTATAATTGATCTTGACTTGGAGCAAGAGAATGGACTGGATGACTTCTTCTTTCTTGTTTTGCATGATTTCCAAGAAATTCTAAGAAAAAAAAGAATTGAATTTAGATGGTTCAGTATTACCAAATGTTCCTTCCCCTCTTTCTAGAGGAATTTTTTACTAAATTTCAACTGAGCATGCAAATAGTTGAACACAATTTGTAATTTCTCACATGTCAAGGTCTGAACCTCTTGGGGATGTAGCTCCACCTCTCTAAATACTTAAATATTTAAATATATTTCCTTTTCCTGTTGCTTGGTGAGTTTGTTGTGTTGCAAAGAGTGGCCTTGAGCTGGTGTTTCCCCAGAGAAGCCAAACCTGGGGATGGGGTTGGAAGGAAGAGCTGCAGCCACGGTGCAGAGCCAGGCTGCGCCAAACCTTTTAGTTCCACAAATAAGAATTAGAACAGAGAGGGCTTTAAGCAAATACTGTTCAAGTTGAGTTAAAGGAAGAGCTGAGCATTCAGAAAATGACTCAGTGAGCAGCGGGGAGGGGGCTCTGCCTTGAGCTGTTGTCTGAGGGCTGGCTTATTAACTCCTCGAGTGAAGTGACTAACAGCAAAACTGATGCACAATGCTGATAATGTGCTTGACTTTAAAAACCTCCATGAAATGTGTAATTTGCTCATTTTCTAATTTAAAAAAGCAATTATATTAGTCACTCTTTACATTTGCTTCTCCAGACTCTATGGAGATATAGAGATGTATATATATATATATATGTGTGACACTTTATGTGTTCAGAATGAGCATTTCAGCCTTGTGCATAAAGATGCCTCTGACAGAAGATGTTCCACAGTGTTGGGGCTGCTTGCTGTGTGTCTGACTGCAGGATGGGCAGAGGAGAGACAGCAAGCTGAAAATAGCTCCTTCACACCTGAAGTTCACATGCACAGGCACTGTAAGTGTTCAAACCTCAAATCACAACAATTGCTGTGTGCCATCTCTCAAACCGATTTGTAATTCCTTTCAGACATTTTACTTCATTCAAGTTGAAATTTTGGTTTTCAGAGGCAGTGACAGAAATCTGCAGCACTGACAGCAGATACTGCAGTTCATATTCCCTGATAGAGGTGGGCCAAAGCTGGAGTTACTTTCCAAATCCCCCTGACTTTGCAAGTTGGAATTAGAATATTTAGGCAAACCACACAAGTGATTTTGGCTTCAGGATGTGCAAAACTTGCCTGGTGATCTTTAGCCAAATAAAACCACGCTGGGTTTTATTTCATGGCATCTTTTCCAGGCGAGGGTGCTTTTCAGAAAATGAAATCCATTGACCCAGGCCAGGCCAAGCAAAGAGGGAAGAGTGTGTAAACGTTATAAGCATGTAACATTGAAAGCATTTTGCTCCATCCCTCTACAGTTTCACTGAATCCAGCAGGACTCTCACTGGGGGGGAGTTCTGCTCCTGGCTTGGGAAAGGCGATCACTCCGGGTAATTCTGCTCCCTTGCACTACATGGTTTTCAGAATTAAGCTTCAGCCACTCCTTATCTTTTCAGCTGCAAAAAACTTCAACATGTTGGAAAAGTTTTATGTTCCTTTATGGTTTTTTTTCAGACCGAACCGTGACATTCCAGTGTCCCTTTCCCCGTTTCTCAGGGTAGAATGAGCAGGGAGTGACCCCAGAGCTGAGGACGTGTCAGTGCCCTGCCTCTCCTGAGATGGAGCTCTTTGGGCTCTGGCATCCCAGCACAGCTCAGGCACTCAGATATGGGAAGAGAAATTATGAAAGCAGATGTGAGGGGGATTGAAACCACTTCTCCTGATTCACACTGTTAATGGATTTCTCAGTCCTGGTATTTCAGCACTGTGTATTTCCCTCCTGGAATCCATCATGCTCCATGTGTGTGACATCCCAGCTCCCAGCTGTGGGAATGATTGTGTGATCACTGAACCCTGTGGCTTTGGGTGAGAAATGGGCCACAGGAACAAAGAAACTGTTAATGGACAGGTTTCTGTTCTCATTTACTTATTAGTGGAGAGGGAAAGGAATGAAACCCTACAGAATCATGGACTAACCTCAGTTGAGAGGCACCTCCAGAGGGCCCTGGTCCATCCTGCTCAGTGGGATCCGCTCATGCAGGGTTTTGCCCAAAGCAAGTCCTGCTCTGCAGGGTCTGTGAGCCTCCACCAGCTCCTTGGGACGCGGTGGCTGCAGGGGACAGAAGGCAGGCCATGGAGAAGTGCTGAGCTATTCCTCCCCCATCTCCTGGGCTTGGAACTGCCCAGGCAGTCAGTGTCCTGCAGGAATTCTCTCTTATATGGCTTAGCTTGGCTGAAAACTTCACGAGCCTGAGCGGAGTTTGGGTTTGTGATCATATCCAAAATGGGAGATGTTTTGCCGGGGGGTTGCTATGAAAATTGCTCCCAGCTCCATTGACTGGCTGTGCTGCCTCTGCAGCATCAATTCTATCCCTGGCTGACACCTTTGATTTTGGAAGTTGTCTCCATTTTCCAGAGAAAAGTATGTACATCAGCTATTTTAGGATAGCGTATATTTAATCTCCTGCAAGAAATGGAGCAAGTCACTTGTTCCTTATTTCCAGAGCCATTACATTTCTCTTAATGACAGCTCCAAGGAACAGAAGTCCTTACCTTGTCTAATGTCTTCGTGTGGGTGCTCCAAAGGCACCAAACCCCTTCTGTACCACCATGGGGTCAATCCTGTGCAGCACCGCCCAGGTAAGGCAGCTCCTCCCTCGTCTTGGCAAAAGGGAATGTTCAAAAGGAGCCAGGCTGTGAATGGTTCTTGTATCTGCTTGGGAGCTAATTTAAAATGCTACAGGCTCTTCATCATCTTCTCTGGTCATTCTTTTCTTTTATGCTTAGCTGAGGATAAGCTGTGGTCTTTGCACCATGTAAAGTGTGTTTGGACTCTCTGCTGGAGTGAAAAATGAGCTGTTATCTGTGCCAGTACCGAAGAGAGAGGGAGAAATCTGGGACAGCCACAGGGGCTGCCAACGGAAACAACCCGTGGAAGATCTGACTGGTTTAATTGAAAACACAGAAAGCAGAGGCACACACTGAGAGCTGCTCGTGATGGAAAAGTGTCCAAAAGTCAGAGCACCTTCAGAGGGGCTGAAGGACACGGCCTGGGGGATTCTCTGGAATCCAGACTTGCTCCATTCACGTGTAACAGGAGAGCTGGGCTGAGGAAATCATGGAAGGGACCGGTAGTGCCAGGAGTTGGAGGGGATCACACACGCAGCCCCCCAGCTCCCATGGGCTGGTTTGCTTTGCCTTTGCTCCCTCTCCTGCTGTGCCTGGCACCAGAGCGAGGTGAATCCTCAAACATGGGCACGCGGAAAAGTCACCCAACAATGGGACATTGTTGTTTGGGAGTTTTGATAGCAAATCTTTTTTTCTCACTGGCACCAGCAGCTAAAGGATGGGAAAACGCCAAGGAATGTTGTGCCATCCCTAAGGAAGTGGCATCACCTCTTTGGAACCATACTCTCATGGCGAGACACAGGAGGGGACACCAACACAGTGGAATGAGAAGGTGTTGGATAAACACCTCTGTGTTGCTAAATCCAGCGCAATTGGCAGAGTGGAAAGTGCTGATAAAATAGATTTCTCTTTCTGATACTTTTATTTCCAAGCTGAAGGGCTGCTAGAAAGGTCAGCACACTTCTGTGCCTTCAAAATCTGGATGTGTAGGACAAAGATGAAATTTGGGGGTGTGAGGGAGCCACATCACTGGGCACCATTTGTGGTGTGGGCAGGGAACCCCCTGGCTGGACCTGAGGAAAAGCAAACAGAATAACCATGGCTCCAAACTCTCACAGAGAAAGAGGGGGAGGTTTCTTTTTTCTCTGACTCCTTTTCTTTCTCTCTCCATGCCTCACACACACACACACGGGGACAGGTGGTCCTGCAAGGAACGTGAAGTTGGACTCAGTGATCCTTATGGGTCCCTTTCAACTCAAGATATTCCATTATTGTACTTTCTGCCTGATTTCTAGTTTACTCTAAGCACATCTGATTGAGTAGAAGCACCCAAAATACAGAAAGCTGCCATTTCCCTGCCTGGTGTTTGCCAGCCCCAGGTGGGACAGGCTCCCTGGGCCTGGGCTGTCCCACGTCGTCTCTGCTGTGAGAAGCAGCTGCCAGGGGAAACGCCTGCAGAGTGTTCTCTCCGGTTACCCACAACACAGAGCTGGAGGATGAAACACTTGAGGAACAATTCATGACATCAGAGTCACAGGAAACACGCACCAGGGCTTTTCATACCAGCAAATATTCACACTGAGCATTCACCTGCCTTTGCCCTTTCGGTTGTGTCACCCCCTGCTCCTCCCACTGCCTCCTGAGCATCAGTTTGTCCCTCTCCTGCCTCAGCCTTCCCTCCAGGGCTTCCCCCATTTCCTCCCTTCCCCGCAGAGCCAGGGCTGTTGGCTCCTTCAGGATCCTGCTTGGGATCCAATGCAATGGATTGCCAAACATTCGTGACACCTGAGGCTCAAATGACTTTGCCCTTATGGACAGAGCAAATTGCAGAATTGGAGGAAATCCATGATTGTTCAGTTGGTGCACTTAGAATCCATCAGAGCCAGGTGCTGCTGTGCCCCTGCCTTGAGCCTGTCACAGGTGGGAGGTGCCAAATCCATGTCCGAAGGTGCTGCAGGGAGCAGCTCCCCCTCACCTCCCTGGGCAGCTCAGTGTTGACCTGTGCAATCTCTGAGTTACAGATGATCCCTGTTCCCGTTCCCAAATCCCAGGTACCACACCAGCACTATTAATCAGCATTTTTCTGTGCGCTCTGAGGGGAGAAGTTGAATGCTTTGATCAAAACAGTTTTGTAAACTGTGCTGCTGAAGTTGTTCACCTCTCACCTGCCAAATACTTTTAATGTTGGGTCAGGAGCCCTGCCAGGCCCTAGGACAGCGTGTGAGATTTATGCCCAAATATCAGCCCTTGTTTGCAGTGGCTGGACACCGTTCTCTGGGATTTCTGTCACTGAAACCTAATGCAAGGCACAAAAAAAATTCTTTCTTGCCAAGAAATGATTCTGAAATTTCAGAGGAACAAAAGCTAATGGTCTGTCTTGTAATTTCCTCCCCTCCAAAAAGCTACAACTTATATGAACAATTTACATCAAAAGGAGTAAAGCATCACACACAAACTCTTACAAAAGACCCAGAACACACAGATTTCGGACCTGAGTAAATTTTTGCTAATTTTGTTCACGTAACTTCTCCTGTTGCTGCCCTGCAGCTGTACCAAAGTGGTGGTGTTGAGGCTGGAGCAGGTCCTGCTCAGAGAATCAATTAGATCTCAGACTTTAGTAAAGTATCAGACTTTAATTGTTGCTTTGTTGAGAGCCATGGAAGGGTTTCATGGTTGGTCTGATCTTCAAGCGAAGAATTTTGGCCCAGTAATGAAAGTTAAGTAGGAGAAAAGGCTGGCTGTGAAATAGGGATAATCTACACAGGAAGTGGGGTCTGACCCTGTTTGGCTCCTGCCTCAGACAATTATTTCTAGAGACAGATGAGTGCAGTGCCCAGCCCTCAGCACAGGAGTGAAATCACTTCATGGAAAAGTGCTGAAAGTCAGGCTTGGAGCAAGAATTGCCTGGATTATTCTGCTCTGGCCTCCAGCAGGATTCAGGACAGTGATGTGGCTGCTCATTCCCGATCGCTGCCCATGCACAAAAGGTGTTTGTCCAAGAAAGCACATGGAACAGTCGTGGCCACTGTTCCATCCTCAGGGAACTGCTGGAATTTACACAGAAAGGTCAAATTAATAACATCAACATCTCCCAGTCTCTACTTCTACTCAATTAAAAGAAATCAGATACTAATTAGCGTTCTTAATTGGGTTTATCAATCTCAAATGAGCCCAATGGAAACCAATAAAATCCAAGCTCAGGCCTTCATTATCAGAATGAGAAGCTGTTTATTTTTCCTACAAAATAAAGCAGCTCCTCAGAATTTCCATCTGCCTTTGCTGGAAGGAAGAGCTGTCTGTGAATCCCCTGTGATGGTTTTGGGCACCTTTAGGTGTTGCTTCCTCCAGAATCTGAACTGCACTTTTGGCCCCTTTTGGGGTTTGCTTTCCCATCCTATTTTATTAACAAATACATTTTTCATATCTTTGCTGAAAATGACTTCACAAGTTACTTCCTTGTCATTTTTAATATTGTACGATATTTGTTTTTCAGGAAAAGCTGCTCTGCGTGTCCAGATAGTGTTCAGGATTCTTAAATAGATGTTTTACTCCCAAATAAATGCTTCTGTCTGTTCTTGTGTGGCATAGCATGATCTGTGCAATTACAGTGCTTCCATGACAGAGCTTTCGTTGTGTAACTATTGATCTTTAGTCATTGCAAATGTCTTTTTTGACAGCAAAGCCAAACACTGAGCCAGCTGTGTGCAGTGTCCTAAACACCTCTGGCCACTCGTGCTCAGGTGTGTTTTGGGGCAGCTGGAAAAACACCTCAGTGGTTCCTTTAGGAGACAAAGGTCTGATTAAGCCATTTGTTACTGGGTTTTGCAATTCTACAATGAGAGAAACTATAATTGCAAATGGCTTTGGAATGATGTGCAGCTGCATGGCTTGGTTTGGTTCAAAAAGTGCCATAAAAACTGCTGAGCAAAGGAAAGCTGTGCTCTGTGCATGGGAAATTTGCTCTCTGTGAGCACTGAGCTGTCACCTCTGCAGCATTTTGGGCCAGGCAGTCCATGGATCACATTCCCCTCCATGGCAGCAGCTCTCTGTGCCCCTTCCCAAGCCCCCGGACTGAGGATGGGAGGGCAGAGATCCCCCCAGTCTCCGTGGCGGCTCAGGGGTGGTGTGGGCTGAAGAGTTGGGAAGAACACACAGATGTCCAGAGGAGGAAAACAACTGAACCCTGAGCACCCTCTCAGTGAACATCAGATGCCAGAGCTCTGGGGGCTCAGCATGGCCAGAATGTAAAGCCGAGGTCCTCACTGCTCTCCGTGGAAAACCTGGAGCTGCTGGAAGTGAGCCCTGCGGACTCAGCGGTGTGCCATGGGCACCCCACCCAGGCAAACACACAGAAAAGCCCCGGGCCAGGGCTCTGTGACAGCCTGTGTCCAGGACAGCCGGGCGGGCACAGATCACAGGGGTGATGGCCTGGGCTCTCTCACCAGCAGAGCTGTGCTAGCAGGAGCAGGAGTTTTTGGAAATATGGAAGGAGAAATTCACTTTTATTTTCATTGGAATCCTCTAAGTGTCTTTGACAACCATGGCCATAATGTTGTTTGCACAAGCAGAGTTACCAATATACGAGGTATGGAAACATTGCCACAGAATAAACACAGAGCTGGGCTGAGCTGGGATCCTCTCGAGTATCGATGGGATGTTGCCATTCTCCTGACATATGGTAATGTTTTCTCCCAATAATCTCCTGCAGAAGGAGTTCTGGGCCAACCACTCATACATTCAAATTCCATAAAATATATAGCAGAGTTTATAAAGTTATTAGAACAGAAATGGGTTTGGAGCTCTCATTTCATTGTACAATATGCGGCTTCAGCAAAAGAAATCTGTAAACAGATATTTTAGCTGAATACAAAACTCTCTTTAATATTTACTCTGACAATCTTAATGGTGGACCTCAGCCAACGTGTTTATGCAGCTTCATGCCTGAAGGTTTCTCCTTCAGCTTTACAGCTGAATGTTTTCCTGTGTGATGGACGATTATTTCAAACTGTTGCTCGCCCCAGTCCTCAAATCCAAGACAGTTTTTGTTGCAAGCTGTGATTTCGGTAGAGGCAGATTCCACATGGATTTCATGTCAGTGTTTGTACATGAGGAGCAGAGCTCAGAGGTTCCCTCTGCAAAAGTAACAGAAGAACAGAATCAGGTCCTTCAGGGTTCAGTTACAGAGTAATAAATAACATGGATGTGCATCCTCTAAATAATTATGTTTGCTAAAATAACCAAATTGAAACACTATACCAGAAACTTTATGGCAGTTAAAATTCAACATTAAATTGCTTTTTACAGTTGTTGCCTGGACACCCAGCACTGGGATCAAGCCTGGGTAAAAGTCAAATGAAAACAGCTTTGTTTGGCTCTGAGTACTTGTTACTGTCTCCCAAATCCAAGGGATGCTTCAGGAGAGAGACACAAACAATTCACCAGTAACTGGCTCGTCAATGCAGAGCTAATCAATGCAATTAGCTGAGCTTGGTTGAGTGATTAGTCCTGGCTTTGAGCAGACCACTGTCACACGCTGTGTTTGCAACCCTCTGCCATCAGCAAAGTCGTAACACCCACAGCTCTTGCCCATCCTTTGATGCCAGTATTGAATTACCTCCTCTTCCATCTGCACAAGCCAGGTGGATATAAAAAGATGTGATAAGTGTGCAAAGAAATAAGTTTTTAAAGGTAATTTAAACAGAGTACCCTGTGAAAGGCCTAAGGAAATGCTACTGAGCAGTGGGGAGCAGTGGTGTGATAATGGAATAGAGGCAAAATTATGGAAATTGCTGTTCATTGAGCATTTATTCTGAATATAACCCAGCACTCTCCCCATCTGCAGGAGGTGTAAAGCAGAGTTCAGAGTGGCTGGGGCACCTGCACTGCTCCAGTTGCTTTAGTGACTGATGGTGAATTTATACTGAGGCTGGAATTTCAGAAGGGGCTCTCTTCCATTTGCTTGTTTACATTTAGTGTAAGTCTAAATAGAGAAGCAATCAAATGATGAGACTAACACAAATTTTGGTGCACTTTTACTCATTGCCACTGTATGACCTTTTAATTATTCTGTGCCTCCAGCACCTGAAAAATCCGGTGATTGTATTAATGGGGTTTCTTCTCCTTTCAGAACATCATTCTCTGAACTCCTTCTTCTCAGCTTCCTCCCAGTTCTCCAGCCTTTGGTGCTTGGGAGCCTTTGACTGCTTGTGCTCAGTGATAAGAAAGGTGACATGAGTGCCAGGAAGGGCATGGCCTGTGAAGGATGACCCTCAGGGAAGTCACACATCCCTCTGTGCAGAGCCTGCAGAAATCAGAAGGAAATAAAGAACCCCAATTATATCACATATTCTCAGCTCAGCAGCTAAAATGTCAGTAGCTGCAATTTGACTGTAAACATCAAACTGCTCTACATGGAGGTTTTGCCTCCGTCCCATTGTAGATCAGCTGTAATTCTGAGCATTTGGACTTGACAAATGAGCGGCTCAGTTGAGCCGAGGCATGGGGCAGAGGTGGTCCTGGTGCCTGGGCTGGCTGAGGGTGGAGGCACAGAGCTGAGGACTTGGGAAAAGTGTCAGGAATATGGGACTCCAGGGGTTTCTTCCCTGGCAGGACTGAATACAGTTTATGTTCAGTAAATATCTTCATGTGTTTTATTCCAATCTCTCTAACCAAACCTAAACTAAATCAATATGACCTTGCCCAAGAACATGTATTTTGGTTTGGTTCCTAATTTTAACTTCTAGATAAAACTGAAGAGATTTGGCTTTTACCATCACTCCTCATTCTGAGCTGGCATCTGACCTCCATGAATGAGAGCAGCCTGGCTGCTCTCCAGGAGCTCACGGATCTGGGCCAAGCTGAAACATCTGATTATTATTACGTGGCCTTATTGACATACTGGTTAGAGAGTCCATGAACTGAATTGGAAGAGACAGTTTTAATATCCTCTGCAAGAGAATTTTCCAGGAACAGAGGTGTGTGTTTAGGTACAGTGTGGGCTCTGTACATCATCCTACAGGAGGATCCCAGAGCCCTCCTGCCAGGCGAAGCTGAGGGCGGCAGGGTGGGAAGCCCTTGCTGAGGAGAGGTGCTCCATTACACAGGGCATAACCTTGGAGGAGATGTGGGCTCCTCCCAGGGCTGACAAGGGCAGAACAGCTCCCCTGACCACCACCCCACAGCTCCTACCTGCTTGCCCACCTGTGTCCCACCTCTGTTCCTCGGGACAGGGCTGGAGGCACCAGCAGCCTGTGTGCAATATGAAACACAGCTCATGGTTCCAGACATCTGAGCTGGAAATGTATTAACTTACGATATTCTGGCTTTCATAAGTCCAAGGGTTTCTGATGTTTTGGGACTGTTGTCATCGTGATTTATTTTCTGGGCTTGAAAGGCTTGAACTTGGATATCCATCTTTAGGTTTGTGCCTGTCTGCTCAGTACTTCCCTGAGTTGCTCTGGTATTTTATCTTCCTAGAAGATTACTCTGCTGGAGTAAATATAAGGATGGCAAAAGCCTCTGGAGGCAGTTTGGGCTGGTTTATTTAGAAAGAAAAATGTGGTAGATTTTCAAAAATGCTGCCGTGGGACAGAAGGGAACAGTCTCTCTTTTGGAAATCTCTTGCTCAAGTGATCTGAAGGATGTGATCAATACCCTGTTCCCATGGCGTCCTGCTCCCACTGGAATCTGCACTGCTGACAGTCTGGGATGTGGGAAATCCGGCACTCAAACTGAACTGGTTTTTAAGAGTGTGAAGAGATCCATGCACTCCCATCTGATTTAATCTGGAAACAAGGCCAGCACTGCCGGGAGCGGTGACGCAGCGAGGTGGGCACGGCCCCGCTGTCCCTGCATGGTTCTGCTCCCCTCGCCCCCTGCCCCACACTGGGGGACGGTCTGCAGCTGGACAGGTCCCTCTCCAGCCTCACTGAGCCCCAGCTCAGCCTGCTTGTGGCAGAGAGAAGGTTCTGGAAGCGCTGGGCCGTGGGGGCTGACCCAGCACGGATGGGCTGCGGCTGCCGTCACTCGCAGGGCAAGTTTTAAATACCGAGCTTAGGGCCTGGTTTGAATTTTCTGCAACTGTCAGATTTGTTTTAATCCCCATCTTCTTTGACCAATGAAGACTGCAGAAAAAAATTTATTTCCTTGTCTTTTTTTCTCCCATCTGTTTGATGCTGCTCCAGTACCAAGTGATTCAGACAGCTCAGGCTGAGAAAGGGAAAGAGCCAGATCTCCCTTGTCTTTGCAAAAGCATTTCGGGGTCAGTTCTTCAGCTTTGCAAAAATGCAGCTCAGGAACATTCCTGGGTTTCTCGTGCCAGGAGAGCTTTGTGGCAGTCACTTCAGAGAGCTGAGGGAACTTTGCTCTGAGATAAATCACCACCACCACTTTGACAGCAAATATCCATCTTCAGCCCAGAGCACTTAATGGCCATGAGCTAATCTTCATCATAAATACCCGTTCCAATTTTGCTTCAAACAGGTGGAATGTCAAATGGTGAGTGTTGGCCAGCTGAAATTAGTTTGATCTTGATCAGAACTACAGTGGGAGCTCTGGCTCTGAGGGCAAACACAAAGATTAAGTGTCACTTGCAGAAAAATGATGGATTTGCTGTGGGGGAAGAAAGAAACTGAACTCCTCATTTCCAAGACCCCTCACTGGAATTACTCCAAGTAGACTTTGCCTGCTCTGTGCTCAAAGCACACAGGTTTCCTGAGCATTTGAGGCAGAGATGTGAATTCTAGACAGATGATTCTTCTCCTGACAGAGAGGGACTTGCAGCTCCAGGGAGGGAGATTGGGTGCCCCAGCTCCTCATCCCCAGCCCTTGGTGTCGGCGTTGGCTCTGTGGGCACAGGCCTGGCAGGGACTGTCCGGCACTGCCAGGGTGGTCAGTCCCCACCAACACCCACCTCTGCTCACCACCCCAACAGAAGGGAGACAGAATTCCTGCCCGCCTGCCCCTCAGCCAGTCCCTTGGCTCCTGCCTCCGTTTCCCAGCAGCAGGAGGAGGTTGGGGCAGTTTCGTACAGGTCCGATTCCAGCGCTGCAGGGAGCAGAGGATTCCCCTGCCCACGGTGCTCACGGTGGATCACTGGAGTCTCCAGGGCTCTGCTGGGCACAGGCAGCTCTGCCATGGGCTGTGGGAGCCAGGACGTGGGGACAGCGCTGCTGCTGCTCCGGGGACACAAATTCCCAGTGCCCAGCCCTCCACTTCCCTGCCTGCCTGAGTCACGAGTGTGTCACGCAGCTGGTGAGGTGCTGCGACTCCTCCAGCTCAGCCTCAGCTTTTTGCCATTAGATTGTTTTTATATCCTTTCCTCCAGTTTCCCTGTGAACTCCTCCAGAATTAACCGTCTCTGTGTTTCCTAGCCTTTTACCAACTATTAGAATGGCTTTTTTTGATTACTAAAAAAGACTTCCGAGCTTCCCAAACAGCATCACACACTAAAAGCATAAAGGAAGGTGCAGGCTGTGCTAGGGGGACTTCACAGGCTGATTTTTTTGTACCAATGAATGGCTTTGAATCGAGCTGTAATTGAGCAGTGAGTAATACTGAGTGCAAAGATTTCCTCTCTTATTTAGATCTTGTGCATCACTTTTATAATAATGCTGAATAATATCACCAGTACTGTATTGTGGCTTCTCCAAGGATTTCAATTTGTTTATTAAAATTGCTGCACCAATCCGTACGGGCTCTTAGGAAGGCAGAATGGTTTGGGAGATACAGGATTAAGTAATGTACGGGAGAGCCGGCGGGACAGAGGGACAGCGAGACAGCGGGACAGCGGGATGCTGCCCGAACAGGCAGCTGTGCCCGTCCCGTGCCTGCTGTGCCCAGGTGTGCACCCCCAGCACCCCGGGCGAGTCCCCCGGGCCCCCGAGAAGGGAAGGGGAGCAGGGAAGAGGACAAAGCCATTCCCCAGGCACGGGCCACTGGCACCCGCTCCGTGCATCACAGCGAGGGTGGGAGCGCAGGGAGGGCAGTGGGCGCTGCTGCTCAGGCTCAGACCTTCGGAGACCTCCCCCAGCAGAGCGAGGGGGCTCTCGGTTCTTGCAGATGTGTTGTTTATAAATACGTGCTGTACTTAGGAGAGTGCCGTTCAATTTACCAATAACGCTGGATTTATTTTTCCCAGTTGTCTCCAGTCGCTAAGTCAGAACTCTGCAGCCGATTGGCTGCCTGCGATGGTTTCTCAGGAAACTGGCAATTAAGGAGCAGGAAAAACGTCTGTGAGTCACAGATACTTACAAACAAGCGGAGGGGATTGATTGGGCTGCAGCAGGAGCCACCGACAGTGCCAGGTCCCCGTCCCCAGCGCTGGCAGCGCCAGGGCAGGGCTCAGGGAATGGCAGCACCGCTGGCTCCACGGCGTGGCTGCTCCACCGCTGCCATTTTGGGGTTAATCAGCTGCATTTGGGTCCGTCCGCAGCCCCGGGGCAGTGACTGTCACCAGCAGCAGCGCTCCCTGTGCCCTGCGGGGCCCGCCTGTGTCCTGCCCCGGCGGCTGCAGGCTGGGAGCAGCTGGCTCCTGCTGCTCCGCACTCGAGCGAGGGAAGAGACGGCCCTGTGCGGTGCCTTGGCCGCTGTGCTGTGTTTCTGTGAGCAGACAGGGCTCCCTTCGCCCCAGCCCCTGCCGTGGGCTCGGGCAGCCTGCGGGACGAGCGGCGCTGGCCGGAGCTGGGCCGGGCCCTCGGTGCTCCCCGGCCACTGGCACACCGGGCGCAGGAACCCTGGGGAAGGGAGGTGTCCTGAGGAAACCTCGTCTCAGCCTCGTCTCCCTCCTCTCCCCCAAGCCCTTGGAGCCCTCGTGGCTCAGCAGTCAGAACTTTGTTTTTCGGGGATGGTCTGAGATCGCTCGGTGCTCGCGCAGCCCCAGCTCTGAAAGCCGTGCCCGTGGTGCCACCCCAGCACAGGGCTGGCCACGAGAGCCCTCCTCTCACCCATCGCAGAGACCAGCCCTTGCTCCAGCCACGCTTTCTCCTCCTGCCACCCGTGCTCCTGCTCTAGTGAGCCCGAGCAAAGCCAGCGGCCTTGCAGAGTCACCCAAACTCACAAGCAAACCAGAAAGGAGAGAGAAAAGATAAATGCAAGACCTGTGCAGAGCCTGCAAGGGGCAGGGGTCCATCCTGGGCAGCCCCACCCACGGGGGTGGCCATCAGCACCTGTCGGAGGTGGCCATTGGCACCCACTGGCTGGGTAGGACCTTTGGCACACATTGGGGGTGGCCACCAGGCCCATCAGGGTGGCCACCGGCACCTCCTGGTGCTGTGCTGGGCCGGTGGGACCCTGCGTGCAGTGAGGCACTGGAGAGGGTGAGACAGGAAACAGCAACGGCTTCTCAACAGCTCTTCTTCTATTTATTCCGTATCCATTGGAAAAGCAATTCTGTCCTGAAATAATTCCCCTGCTGTCATATGGGGAGTTGATGATAGAACCAGAAATAGCTTCCCCCACTGGTAATGCCTCGTGGTGTGCTGCTCTGAGCAGTGCTACAGACACGGACCTGCTCTCTTTTCTCGTCTTTTATCCCCCAGTTCAACAGAAGTATTAATAAATTTCAGAAAATTTCTTCTTTTTATTCTGAACTTGTCTCTCGGTGCCGCACAAAACTTAACTCCTGTCAGCGCTCCCATTATCGGGTTCGTACATTCTGCCATACATTAGTCTGGAATATAAAAATCTTATTTCATATTAAAGCTAATCTAGAATTTTGATTTAATAAATTGGATCATGCTCAAGGAAATCAGAGTGAAATATCAGCTTGTTAAGTTTCATATCACCAGCTCTCTGATAGGTATAATACGGTAATTTCTGGTGAATAAATTATAAAAAGTTTTATGTGCTGTGTCTAATCTCAATTTCCATCAGATAGAAATTACCACCTACCTCCCAAAGGATGGATTTTTTCTTATTATTCTTCTGTACAACAGCAAAATTAATTATTCTGTTTGGGGTGGGAGTTTATGAAAAAGACACAGAGGGTGGTTCTTAGGGAATTATCTTATTAATGTTACTTCAGCCGTCCAAATAAACACGGGGGACTCACTTGAGGGGGAGGCAGAGTCATCAAATGCTTTGATTCAGTGGATCAGCTCTGTCCCACTTCAAAGTCTCAGCTTCGTTATTGGCACCAGCTCTCAGCTTGATCAGTTTTTTAAATGCCCTCCTCTGCTCAGCACTTTGGCGATATTTTCCTGAGTGGGTTGTTTTTTCCACTGGCCCTTGTTGATCTGCATCATTATTCCACATCTTAATGGCACTCTAATCTTCCTCCTAATTACATGTAATGAGTATTTTGGAGTTGACAGAAGTACATCAAGACATAATAATAAAGAAAATTACTAAATTGAGTCTTCCAATTACATTCTATTAGCTCAGATGGTTGGCATCTAGAAGAAATAAAAATAGGCATTATTAAAATCCTTCAATTTTCCCTTGGTATTTTATCCCGACCCCACATGGTGCTTCCACAGTCACATCAACAACAAGTTCTCTGTCCGAGCCAAAGCTTTGCAGAGTCGGAGCAGAGCAGTGCAAGGTCTTGGCTGTGCTGGAGAGGCCAGAACACAACTGGCTGCCCTGGGAGCAGCTTCATCCCTCAGCTAGGAAGCCCCGGATCCATTAAATACCCCATAATGTGTGAAGGTGCTGTAAATGGTGACCCTCGGCACAGGAGGAGTGAGGGCACTCAGTCCTTCTTAGGATAAGCACCAATTTTTTTCCTGTTGCTTATTGAAGGAAGCAAATTTTGTTCATTCTCTGAAGGGTGGAGGCTTTGCTCTTGTATTGTTACCGCATATTGTATTATTTATGGCCTCTTTCCATAGTGCTGATTTTAGTATAAATATAGGAAAGGTCTTAATTATCACAGCTCTTCCATCCACTAAGTGCTTCCAAGTTTTCCCACCTGGAGAAGCAGCCATGAGTCAGTGCAGGGTGAGCACTCCAGTATTGACCACTGGGAACTAGACAAACTCTGCAGGATCTTCATCCCATATCCTTGATCTGATGTCAAGCCCAAGCCACACCATTTGCACCCAGACTCTCTCAGGGCCAGCAGTGTGTGTTGAAGCTCCTCTGGCTTTGGTATCTGAAGGCAAACATGGTTCCTAGGGTTCGTATCACCCACAGGGTTACCTTGTCCTCACCTCTTTCACAGCCTTTTGCTTCTCTTCATGTGCATCCCACTACAGAGGGGTTGAAATGTTGGAAAAGCCCCTCCCAACAGAGAGAGAACAGCTAGAGAAGAAGATTTAAATATTTGATCATGTCCATAGGTCTCTTTGTGTCTTCAAGACAGTCTGAGAGGCTCGTTCCTTCCTTGCCAGGGGAAAGTCCTGCAGCACTGCTTCTCCTGCTCCCCCCCTCAGACTGGCCTCAGCTACGGTTTGGAATGGATTTGTTAAACTCAGAATTAAACACAAGCCAGGATGCAGCTCTCTCCTGTACAGAAAACCACACAGACATGATGAGCTCTGACCCCCTCAGCTGCCTCCACTGCTCCCACCAGGAGCTGGCAGATGAGCAGCTGAGCCCACATTGTTTTCCAGCTGTTTGCTTGCTCTTCCCCACAAAGAGCCATATACTGTGCCTCCATCACTCAGGAGTACCATCCGTGACATTAAGACTCATCCCAGCAACCTTCAGATGTCTGGAAAGTCATTTCCCACACACAAGGCTGAAGGAACATGTTGGATTGGAGGTGCTCCCTCGTGGAGTGCCATTTGGAAGCAGGAGTGTGATCAGACTGAGGGATTGCCCATTAACTGCTTGAGTGGTGGAAATGAAACCTGTGAATAGCTTGGCTGTTCCTCCTGGAGAAACGGCCCCGCTGCACCTCAACCCAGCTGATCTTTCCTAAAGACAATTATAAGATGCAAATATTTATAAATCACCCTTTTGTTTTATGCCCGTTAATGTGTTAAACACAACCTCTGTGTTTCCAGTAAGGCCTGAACAAACTCTGCCCCTTCTCCATCGTTCCTGAGCAGGACACAGAGAAAGGATGGTGCTGCCAGGGCCTTGGCTGTGTCCTGGGCTGGCTGGGGCAGCACATCCCCACATCCCCACATCCCCACATCCCCACATCCCCACATCCCCACGTCCCCATCCTGCTCAGGCCCTGGGATAGGGGCTGCAGTCCCCTGCCTTTCAGAGGAGAAGAATGACATCCTCCTAAAAGTTTCTGTGATGCACACTGGGAATATGGAACTGACAAAAAAAGAAAAAAGGTCCCTTCAAAGCTGCAGGTGTTTAAATGCAATGAAATCAAAGTATATTGACAGTTTCCAGTGTCACCAGTGCCATCCTCCCCCTCCCTCTGCCCACCCAGCACTAACACAGCCCTCCAGCCCCTTTTTGCTGCAGTTTCAGGCACCTCTCACCCTGGACTGTGGTGCAGCCTTACGGGATGAGGTGGCTTTGCCTCTCCCACCTCTGCAGGGCAGAAACAGTGAAATGTCACCATTTGTAGTGATTGTCAGGGAAATGGGAGTTGGGTGTGGAACCCAGACCTGCACTGGGAGTGTGTGAATCTTCTGCTGCTGCAGAAACCCACGGCCCCAGCTGAGAGACCCCAAACCCATCTCGTGGCCTTTGGCAATGACTGTCCCCTTCCTTTTCCTCCCCCAGCCCAGGGAATTGCCAGCTCCCAGCGCCTTGGGGCAGGCAGCCAGGCCAGGGCTGGGGCTCAGCACTGCCTCAGACTTGGAGCTGGCCACATCAGACATGCTGTGATTTACACATCCTGTCCGAAGTAATGGTTCCAGCAGAAGAAAAGCACCGATTGAAATTGCTGCTGTCACTTCTGCTTCCTGTTTATGAGGCAGGATTGGGTTACACAGATGTCAGTGGTGGCACCGCGAACGCCGCATCTGCACTGGCTCCAGGTACGGAGAAAATAAGGGAACATGAGCTCTCAAATCACATTTTGGTGCCAATATCTTCCTTAGCAATAAGGGAAAGAAGAAAAACAATTTCAGGAAAAGGCAGTATATAAGGCACGGTCGCTCCTGAAGCAGAACAATTATTGCTGCTATAAAGGAACCTGTGATGCATCATCTGCTCCTTAACAACTCCTGTGAGAGAGGAGGGTTATCGAGGGACTCGGGGGGCGAATCTCTAACCCCAATCTTTAATAAAGAGCTGGAAAGAAATCAGGAAATTATACACTTGTAGGGCTGATCTCAATGGTAAATGCAAGTCTACAGAAATTAATAAAGGATGAGGTCACCCAACAGCTGGAGGAGTTTGCATTGGTTTGAAAAAAATACTCCAGATGGCTTTTCTAATTTATTTTTTAAAGGAATAAGGCCTTACCTGACAAATCTGTAAGAATGTTCTCAGCAGCGGAGAGCGGAAGCAAGGTGAGATGGGCGCTGACAGCACCTGGATGCAAACACAACTCAATATTCCTGCAGGCAAAGGGCAAAGGGCTGAGGGGCATCCCCACGGGACGGAGCACAGCTCAGAGCCACAGCGTGGGGGTGCCCTCCTCGAGCCCTGCCATGGAGACTTAACCAGCCAGGGGCCAGTTACACAGCCCTGCTATGGTGATCATAAGAAAAAACCTTCAACTGTACTTTTGGGGAGAAAACCCTCATTCCTCTCTCCATCCCTGCCCTGCTCCTTGTGGCAGCCAGCCCAGGCTGTGGTGGGCATGGCAGAGGGGACCCCACATCCCTCTGCAGAGCTGGCTGGTGTGCCAGAGGCTCATTCTGTTGGACACTTGGGGGAGGTTCATGCAAGGCCAGGGAACATGAGAGTGCTGCATATACATTGGTGAGGAATTCCTGGCTGGCTGTCAGCGAGGGCTGCAGTGGAACCCAGCTGCGCTGGGGGTTTCACAGCCTGTCCTGCATCGCTGGATCCCGACCCAGCACGAGCTCGCCTTTGAGGCTGGAGCCAACTGGTCTGTGCTGCTTTCCACCGGGGCTCGGCCTGGAGCGAGCAGCCAGCCCGGATTACAGAGCATGGCCTGGCTCCAGGAGGCACAAACGGAGAGAAAACATTGCTGGAGCTGAGCTCAACGCTCTGGCCGGGTTTGAGTAGCAGTGAGACCCCGAGTGGGTGTGGGCTGCTCCAGGGGCTCCTGGTCAGCCCTGAGGTGGTGTTTGGGGCACATTAGAGGGGCACAGGGCTGGGCTGGTGTTTGGGATCAGGAATGGAGGGCTTGGGAGAGACAGGAGGCTGCCTGGGACCTGCCTGGAACCTTCAAAGTCACTGCTTGATTCTGAAAACGGAGAGGAGGGAAATTGCTTAAATAGAAGGTGCCTGACCACATGGCTCCATTCCCTGTGATATCCAACGGGATGTTCAACAAGGAAGGAGAACTCTCAGCATGTGCAGGAACTGATCTGCCCCATGGGAGAAGCCACACTGAGAGGAGAACTTTGCCCTGGGGACGTGGGTCTGAACAGGGACATTTCCAGCTGGGAAATGGTTTGTCAGCAAGGTGCACCTCTGTTCTCCAACCTGACACTGACCATGTTGAGCCTGGGGATGGCGAACTTGTGAGATTCTATCAGGAATTTCATGGCAGTGTTTTCCTTAGCCGACAAGACTTTCCTCAGCTCTAGTGCCAAGACTCATACAATACAGGAATTTATTTTGGTTTTACTACAATGTTTCATTTTAACCTATTACTTCAGCCCTTAAATTGCAGTAAAACCCCTGTGACTGGGAAATGCAGCAGAGAAGAACCTGCGGAAAGTTTTCCCAGCTGGGTGGTCTGTCCGTCAGCCCCCGTCAGCCCTGCAGCTCTGGCCTGTAGCTCCCACATTTTCCACAGAGAACTTCTGGTGAACTTTTAGCACTGAGCTAATCCTGAGCTGGTGTGGGCAAGCTCTGGGGATGAGAATGAGGTTTTACAAACCAGGGATTCTCTCACAGCACTCTGCTGACCTTTCCCTGCTAGAGGACTATATGACTGTTCAGGGGACAAAAAGTGGGTCAACCTCAGCCTCCTTCTTGCTCAGCTATTGAACAAGATGTGGTAAATAAATAAACATTTCAGCATTCAGTGAACAAGATGTTTCTGTGCTATCGTACCAGCCCTGTGGTAACTGCAGAGGCTGTAATTAGTCAGCAGGAACCACTGGAAACCAGCACCTGACCCTCGGTGTGCAGGCCCTGACACGCTTCTGCCCACCCAACTCTGCTGCTTTCTGAAAAAATGTGTTGTTTTTCAGCTGGTTTCTAATGCTTTATTAACTTCTTCATCACTCTGATGTTTGGGGAATGGACTTTATCTTCTGGTTTTGCTCAGCTGTTTGTCTGACTCTCTGGGTTCGTTCTGAGCCACCAGCCCCATGCACTGACAGATTTCCCAGGCCCTGTACAATAACACATTTACTAATCTATTTACTAATTTATTCCTTAACACATTTACTAATCTATTTACTAATTTATTAACTACATATTACTAAATATTCAGACTGATTAGCTGGGAACTCCTTCTGTTGGGCTCTTTCTCAGTTCCAGAGTGCTCAAGCTGCACATGGGGAACAACCCGAGCTGGGAACCACCAGCCCAGGACCCACCCAGGCCTGGGACACCTTCGGGTCTCCTTGTCACCCTTCCTGGACAAGATTTCAGACTGTGTCCCTGTTATGTTTTGTAGTCAAAACCATAATTTTGGTCTTTCTTTTGGTCTTTTGCTCCTAATGCCTGATAATCAGGATACATGGGGGGAAAAAGGAGAAAACCTCAACATTTGACCAGTCCCAGAGATTTCAAATCAGGACAACTTTGAAGCTTGTACAAAGAAACTTATTTAAGATTTTTATCATTTTCCTTTCCGTTAAAAAGCTGACACACAGGTGCATATCGAAGTCCACCCTCTGTCATCTTTCATGACTTGGCCCATTTTTGATTTGCCTTTTATTTTTACCCTTGCTGTTATTCTTCCTCTCCTTTATAAAACAGTGACAATTCAAACCACCTTTTTTCTTTAACTCGTTGCCAGGTCACTAAATCACAATACACACTTTTTAAAGTTAGGCTGCAATGTGCACGGCCATAAACAGCCAATAAATAAATTTGTTGGCATCTAAAGGTGTCCTCTCCCAACAGACTTTCTTACAGTCATTTCCTAATTTTACTGCTGACTGACTTAACAAAGTCGTTCTTTCTGTCCTTAAGAGAAAAAGAAGAAATACCGAAGAATCATTTATTTCCAGTGGCTTCATCTATTTCTGCTAAATCAGTAGCAGGTCACGTTAGCTCAGGAAGAGCTCTCTTCATCCTTCCAGTCAAAATGAACCTGTGCTATGAAAAGCAGCATCGTTACCGTGTGATTTGGGAATGCTGTTAAAAATAAACAGGGATGGGGAGAGGCTGGGCCGGAGATGTAGCTCATCCCCCTTCGTGTGGCTGCAAATGCCTTTTTATCCACCATTCTCGAGGAGATGGAACAAGTCAGAAATTATTGCAGTAATGTCCCTGTCACTCTGAATAAAACATGAACAAAATTAGTTACTCTTCCCTCAGATTGAAGCAATTATTTCATGTCTCCTTGCACGAGGCCATGTGTAACCGATTGCCAGGCGCTGCAGACAGGGCCGTAAAGGATGGAGAAATAACAGCTGGGACTAATTGGAATTATGGTCGACTTGATTCGTTCCATTTATTTATTTATTTGTGTGTGTGCAGGGAGGGGAGGGAAGTTTCCCCCAGTATGCAGAATACTTAAAGGGAAAAGAGCCGTGGCAAGTCTGCCGGTGAGCTTGGCTGGTTTAATTAAGCTTTCCACACGAAGCCGTTCCATTCCCCAGCTTATCACCTCATTAACACCTCCTCAGTGCCGTATCTGTCCTCCCCACCCTGTAACACCTCGCTGGCACCGCCACGCTTGTCCCCACACCCGCTGAGGTGGGGCACACGGGTCAGCACTGATGCTTCCAGCCTGGCACCCGCTGGGCTGTTCACAGGGAAAACCTGTTCCTGGGGAAATTGAAGCTCCTGCACTCTTTATCCATCTGCATCTAATTATTCCTAGGCATAAGGAGGCAGCTCTGAGAATATTTAGGTAGCTCAGGCTGAAAATCCTGGGTGCCTTGGTGCAGACCAATGCCCAAACAGGGTTTGGCAGAGTCTGGTGGGATCCAGTTCCCAGGGGAGCTCAGGAGAGAGGGCAAATGGCTGAGGAGCTTGTGGGAAACGTCTCTAACCCAGCAGGTTCCTCCAGCCTGTTTGGGTTCTGACCAAGTGGTGTTTTCAGCCCAAACTCTGGTTTTTGTCTGCAGCCCCCAGCCCGTGGCATGTGGGATCCACGAGGGCCACTCTGGGCTCTGCCCGTGCTTTTGCCTTGGGGCCCATCACGGTGGGATCTGGGATGTCTGGGAATCAATCCCCATAGTCTGAAAACACAAAAGTGGTACTTGGCAGCACTGGGGGTGTGCAGAGGTTGAATGTTTGCAGGGTGTTTTGGAAATGCTGTAGCCTTCTCTCTATAGATAGGTACCAAACCCACCAAGGCCGTTGGGAGTGGAGCACAGGCTCATTTCAGGACACTGTGGGTTAATGTTGTGGTTTTTCTGCCCTACTTTTTTTTTTTCTTAAGATGTGTGCTGAAAATGTGTAACTCAGGGCGCTGGAAAGAATCCTGTGAGTTGCAGTGAATAAATGCAGAGCAGGGAGTATAAAATATATGTGTTTTTTAATATTTATTCGTAGATTAAAAAGTCAATATGGTGGCTGAGATGAATGCTAAAAACTTTAATTAAAACCAAAACAACAGTGCTCTCTTTCAGTTGCCGTAGCAGCAGAGAAAATGTAGGTAAACATCCTTCTTCTGAAAAATGATCTTGTTCCTAGCAAAGCCCACCACCTCCCTTTCCCAACAGGAATGTATCATCCTGCTGAAGTGAACCATGAAATGACACCGTGCAAAGTCCTCGGAAGTCAACGTGAGTCTTTTTGCTGATCTTGCTGGATGCTGGAGCAGGAGGTGGAAAATTATCTCATTTCTTTAATTAGTTGGGAGAAAATTAATCATCTTCTGATGCATGAAATGTTTAATGCTGATTTCCCCTCTCCTGGGCAGTCTGTGCCAGGGTCTGGGGAGCCGT